>NC_061830.1:21618090-21625590 GCF_019202785.1 Penaeus chinensis
GGGTTCGAGTGGCGGCGCGAGGGTGTGGGCCGACTGCATGGTGGGCCGGGGCGGGGGTTTGCTCTGTCTGACGGGGATGAGAGTTGACAGGGCGGCCCAACAGATGTAGTGCAGTTTACTGAGTGATGTGCAAGAGATGCAGCGTGTCACGGCAACACATTGGCAGGGGGTGGATTGTCTGGTAGGACGCCGGCGGTGCCATTGTGGCATGATAGTGTGTTAGCAAAAGTGGGCTGCGGTTTGGGGTCAGGGATCACGGCCTGGTTGCGCTTGTTTATATGTATTTTTGATCTCTGTTGCGTGTGTTTGTTTGATTATGTGGTCCTGTGTATATGCGCACTTTCTTGGCCTTGAATGACTGATTGACGGGCGAGAGGAGGATGGCACAGGCGTAGGATTGTAAAGGAAATGGCAGATGGAAGCAGACGCAAGTGACAGTGACGAAGTTGAAACGAGGAAAGCATCTCAACTAGCAGTGCGCCCATGGCGCCCTCTTAACTGTCTCATAAGTGAGACAGACGACAGCAGGGATCTTTTAGGCACAGCAGCAAGCTGTGCATGCTGCTGCCTCAAATAATGCTACAGCTGTTCACCACGAGCAAGGTGGCCACATACTGGTGCAGCTGTCTCGCAAGGCCTGGGTGGCTTGCTGCCATAGTCAGTCGGGTTACTGCTGTCGGTCTAGAAAGTTTTTGACGAGGAGAACGGCTGATTGACACGCTCCAAAAGGTGGTTTTAATTACGTAGTGGAAGGGCTCCTCGGTACGACTGTTACGCATAGTAGACAATCCTGTGGCGGCAGAGACGCGGTAACCAAGCGACAGCGACACAAGTTCAGCTGCAAGAGGAAATGAACGCGAAGAAAAGAGGAGCCCTGGAACAGAAAACGTACTGATGATAAAGACCAAGTGGACCTGTGGTGACATGTACACCAGGGAATGCATTTAGACTGCAGTATTTCCAAAGTTTTGTTGACTGGTGTGCAGGAGTTTGTGATGAAGATTTGAGACAAGGAGAAAGATGGTGGTAGTGGTGGTGGGGGGAGTATTGTTGCCACGTAGTATATCTTCTTTTATCTTGTTTGACTGGAGAAGATCGTACCCGACTTGCCGTTCATTTTGAAGGATAAGGTGTCGTCTGTCCGTCGCCAGTAAACGCTGTTCTGTTTTATGCTGTCGGCACGCGGCGCCCCCTCGCTCGCCAGCTCGCCAGTTGCCGCTGCTACTGAACGACGGAGGGCCTCCACTGTCAGGCGACCTGGCAGATGCTCCTACCGCTTTTGTGCCCTCGCCATTTGTCAAGAATGAGATCTTCTGCTGTTCTTACCGTCATTGGAATCATTAGCATTACTATTATTGATATTGCTGTTTTCATTATCATTATTCGTGTTTTTTGTTGTTATATTACCATGATCACCATCACTATAATCACCACCACCACCGTCCATTATTAACAATTTAATGTTTCGCTTGCGGGCATCACTGTTTTCCATTGTGGCACTCCAGTTTTGTATAGCGTAATGCCAGAATAACCCGCAGATAAAACACTATGGCAGGAAAGCCGGGTGCAGAAGGCGAGTAGACCGCAGAGACCCAATAGGCGTGTGTAGGCATGACCTGTGGGTAGACGGTAATGTGGATAAGTGAAACAATTAGGTAATAGTTATGCGAGTTTGGAGCAGATGGAGGGGCAGGGAGGGAAAGGGGAATGGGGGGAGAAAGGTTTCGTTTCATTCTCTGTCGATAGCTTTCTTTTGTGATGTGATGTAACGATAAAAACAATGGAATGTTTGTGTCTCCCTAGGTGGCGTGAACCCACAGGAATTTCAGTATGGTGAAAGTTCAAACACCTGACGGAGTTGCACTAACGACCAATGCTATACAGTTACCCAACCGACAGAGGAAAGCTGTCTGGAGTATACATTCGCTATATAGTTGAGAGTGACCTTACTGTTGCTTTAAGCCTATCTAAATATTATCGTGAACGTGCACACGCACAACACAAAAGCAACACACGTGTTGGCGCATCGTGGGCGAGGACCCGCAGCTGCAAGGCACCACCACGTGTGCGAGGCCGACTCCATATATTTATTTTTTCGTAAAGTGGACATTTACTGCTTCCTTTTGTACATACCCCGACACGACATTGTGTTTTTAACGCTTCATGAAGCACGTGCAGTTGAACGTAGTGTTTTTAGCCCTCGTTACTCTTGGGATGTTCCTTGACACGAGTGATGTGATAGCTTGGTTATGCTTATTCTGTGTGATGTTACGTTTTGGCTTATAATTGTTTTACTTTCACGTGCAAAACGATATTTGGTTTGCTGCAGTGTTACAGATATTCAGCAAGACTTTATTGATATACTGCGATGTTGATCACAGTGATACTTACAAATTAATATAATTAACTTGAGAAATGATTACAGTGCATGCGCAACGTGGAAAGGAATACTCATTATTACAGGAAGAGCGTGCGATTACCAGCATGACGCAGCACAAGCGCAGCAGAGGTGCTGCCCTAGGGCTCAGCCACAGCAGCCACGTTCTTGTGCGGAACTGCTGTCGCTCAGAAACTGGTTACACGCTCAATTATTTGGGCTCAGCGTCGTCGAGCTAATCAGATAATGATGTCATTCGTCTTGTCACATCCCCACCTCACGCTCTCAGTATTTATTAAGTCACAAATCAAATCTGGATATGATTTAGTATAGCTTGTCACGAGCAAAACTGATTGAGTTGCATGTAAATCAGCGACAAATTGCATTTAAGCGGTGAACCAGAGTTCATACGCTACGCTGCAGCAGGTGCAACACTGCAACGTATGGACCGCTGCGAGATAGGGAGGGCGGCGGGAGGGGGGAGGGAAGGAGGATGCGGCCAAGTTCCACTGCCTTATGGAGTGCTGTTGTGAGAGATGCTTGGTATGCGTGTACACCTGCCCCTCTAGTCTTGAAGGGAGGCCTGGCTGTGTGTGGAAGTGGAGCAGCTAGGAGGACAGTGAGCTTCCCTGCTCTCTTTCTTCCTCTCCCCATTTCTATCCCCTATTTATCACCTTTGCTTTTTGACGGCCTCTTCCCCCTACCTCCCTCCGTCTCCATTACTTTCCTCTCTCGTTTTCTCATTCGGGTTCTCTTCTCCTTTCGTTCTCTCTCCCTATCCCGTCTTCTCGCCCCTGCCCCCCCCCCCCCTCTTCCTTGCCACTCCATATGTAGGAGAATGAGTAATGGCCACGGAGCACGTGAATCCTCCCTTCTTTGTTTACTACTTTTATCCGTGTCCTTTCAACCTTCACTTTCGCTCTTTCGGATTGTCCTTTTTGTTTTCTGTTATTTCCTTTCTTACCTTCGTATGTTACACTAGCTCTCCCTTTTCTCCATTCCTTTAACTGTTATCTGTTTTTCTCATTGATTCACTGCTCATATAGTTTACCTCAATGCATGCTCCTCTACAGTGGCGGGAAGCATGTCCAAAGCTATTGTATTTTTTATCTCGTGATTGGCAATGGAAATGATCCTTTATGCTATTATTAGCTTAGTCATGCTCTCTCTCTCTCTCTCTCTCTCTCTCTCTCTCTCTCTCTCTCTCTCTCTCTCTCTCTCTCTCTCTCTCTCTCTCTCTCTCTCTCTCTGTCTCTCTCTGTCTCTCTCTGTCTCTCTCTGTCTCTCTCTGTCTCTCTCTGTCTCTCTCTGTCTCTCTCTCTCTCTCTCTGTCTCTCTCTCTTCTCTCTCTCTCTCTCTCTGTCTCTCTCTCTCTCTCTCTCTCTCTCTCTCTCTCTCTCTCTCTCTCTCTCTCTCTCTTCTCTCTGTCTCTCTCTCTCTCTCTCTCTCTCTCTCTCTCTCTCTCTCTCTCTCTCTCTCTCTCTCTCTCTCTCTCTCTCTCTCTCTCTCTCTCTCTCTCTCTCTCTTTCTCTCTGTCTCTCTCTCTCTGTCTCTCTCTGTCTCTCTCTGTCTCTCTCTCTCTGTCTCTCTCTGTCTCTGTCTCTCTCTCTCTCTCTCTCTCTCTCTCTCTCTCTCTCTCTCTCTCTCTCTCTCTCTCTCTCTCTCTCTCTCTCTCTCTCTCTCCCTCCCCTCCCTCCCTCCCTCTTTCCCTCTCCCTCCCTGTGTGTGTATGTGTGTGTGTGTGTGTGTGTGTGTGTGTGTGTGTGTGTGTGTGTGTGTGTGTGTGTGTGTGTGTGTGTGTGTGTGTGTACATACATACATACATACATACATACATACATACATACATACATACATACATACATACATACATACATACATACATATAGACCTACGTATGTGTACACATCTGCATATGTATCCATACGTACATATATTTATATATGCACACACGAACATTTACATACCAAACGCATTATTTGGTATTTTTTTAATTAAGAGTAAGATACAGATTTGCATTTTTTTCAAAGCGCTGCTGCCGGCACCGCATAGCGAGGCCAAGCCGTGATCACCGTGATACCCAGATGATCGCAGAGCCTCACCCGCCGCAAGCTGCCTGCCCTGAGGTCCCGACTCCAGCTGGGTCCCGGCGCATACCTGCCACGTGTTCGCTGCTGATCCGCGGAAACGCCATCCGCGTCGGGACTCCTGGCTGCGCAATGCCCGGTATGCGCGGATCATATGGCCTTTACGGAAAATGTGCGCCGGTGATTCGCCTCTTGCACGCGGAATCGCCCCGCTCTGTCCGGCGATGTTCTACGTGGCCTGTTTTGAGGGCAACAGACGTTGATAAAAGTTTCTAAAAAAAAGAAAACAATATTTAATTAATTCACGTAGGTTCAGGAATTCACTTTGTTAACAATCGTTTTTTTCTGCCTATTGTCTAGCTGTGCATGTCTATCTGATTTATTATGAGTCTCTCACTCTACACGACTATTTAGTTATTCATTGAGGTATACCAAAGCTTCTAGTATACTGACAATTCTTGCGGTACACGCGTTATTCGTAAGACATTTATTGTCGTTAAGGAAGTGACAAAATACCTACCAAGACGCGTTGCAAAATCTCAGGCGAAGCGCTCGGCCGGGGCAATTAGTTCCCCGACGCCCTTGTCACAACTCAGGAAGGAACGAGCGCGGCTGAGGCGCCATGGCAGCGGAGGCCTTTGGCGGATCCCGTTTAAGCCGTTAAGGGCCTTTCACTACCTGGCGGCGATTCGGGGCTCCGAAAAGGTGCATCAACCGCTTTTATTTAACTTTGTCAGCTCATGGCCTTGATAAAGAGTGCTTCTCTTCCGAAGGCGAGCGGCCGCACCGGGGCAGGCGTCCTTGGGGTGACCGGAGATCTCTCAGGCCTTCGGGGCTCGGCCGATGGTATCCTTTGTGCCGGGCGAACTGCCACGCCCAGGAGGAGATGCCCGGCGTCCACGCCTCCGTGTCCTCTGATGGCTGCGATTCTTGCAGGATTACAGTCGGATGCAGTCGCATCTTTATGGCTTTGGGCCTTTGTTTTGTGTTTGAGAAATCTATGTGTGGCTCCGCAAACATCACTGCAAACACTGGTGGAAATTTCCATACGAACACTTGGGTGTGACAGCTGGACATCTCCGGTGTTCTAGAGCCAAGCGTTCACCAGCATCCGGTGAAGGGGGTCCTGGTCAGCTCGACCGGTCCTTGCTGTGCATGTTGCAAAGGCTGAGTCGGAATGCAAGTGGAAGGGTTAAGCTGCTTTTGAACAAACACTTGAATAGCAGTATTCATATCGTGTTTTGAGATGTAATGACCGGGTAAACCACGCATTTGCCAAGTAGGTGGTAGCAGATGAAGGCCCGCTGGGCGTGTCAGGTGCCCAAAGGTGGTGTTTAACGCCCAGGTGCGAGGCTGCGACCTGGCAGGGAGCCACGTACGCCGCTGCCGCGGCTGCGCTCGAGCCTTCCCACGGTGCCTTATGTGCAAGCTCCTGACCTCGCCCTGCAACTGTCACTGTACCAGCATGCCGGGTCTGATGGTGTTGCCAGAGCATGACACGCGCCATGTTTCTTCACTGGAATTCAGTCCCTTCACTGGGCATTGCAGCGGGGTAGTTCATGAAGCCGTCTCACGTACACCCATTTGTTCCACGCCATTGGTCAACAGAGCTCAGATTGCGACACCATTTACAGAGCGCACAGCCAATCATTCAGCCAGGATCAATTTCACTGAGCATTGTGTTTGAATATTCATTTTTTATTTCCCCCATTTTATCTGGTCAGCATGAAAAGACAAGAGTTGTCAGAGAGAATAGAATAAATCAGAATTTGCTTTTTATAAAATGAAATCGTTGCTGATATTTGTGAAGATAAATTCAGATGATATCGCTCTTGAGGCATAACATGGTTTAACAACTGTGTTGCCATTGTGTCATCATACCGTCTACTTTCGCCCAAGGAACTGGGCATGACAAATACACGTATCATGATCATCTGCACCACATATTTTTTTCAGACAGGACTTCTCCCCTTCGTAGGTCAGGCGGGCAACACAGTTCAGCACTTTCTAACGTCAGCGAAATTATTGTCATCGGCTACTGTTGCTTTGGGCAACCGAAGCCTATCCTATCTGCACTATATCATATGCGGGCACTCTTGACACATACAAACGCTGAAGGGATGGAACCGGATAAAACAAAAGCCAAAGGCAGGAGAAAACTATAAAATACTTAAGAAGTGATGCGAACAACAAATCTGTGCTTCTGTCGAGAATGTAAAAGTGGTAAGAAGCTCCCCTCCTAGCGATGTTAATGGCATGCAAAGGAAATGTTTATTTATTTTCAAGTCTCGACTAACTCAGGTTTCACTATGAAATATTGGCTCAGAGCAGGATACACGTTTTCTCAGTTCATTTGTAATATATATTCTACGTTTCGAGTTCATGATTTCCTTGTCGTACAAGAAATGGAAAGTTCAGCATAGTTATTCAGTGATTCAGAAAAGCAGTATTGTTTTAGCTCAATTTAGGGTTATGTAAGTTTAGCCACGTTCCAACATGTCTTTTTTGTAACCAGTTGTTTTATGTAGACAAAACTAACATTTTATTAAGTCCGTTTAGATCACCCATCGTTTATTCATTTAGCCCTCTATTCTCCCAGTAATGCGTAGCAGGGAAATATATTCGCGGCCAGTGTAGTATGACGCAAGCACAAGATGAAGTCAGCCCTTGAGAAGTGCCTGTCCTGCGGGAGTGATAGTAATGACCGAGTTCCGTCTCGGATTTCCCGCCAGCTCTTAGATTAGAACCTTTTTAGAGTCGGATTACGAACCTATCTGTCGCGGATCACTGTGGCGGGAGTGGATGCTTCTCCACCCGTCGCCGCAGTGCATGACCCACTCACGAGATGGCGGGAGGCCAGTTTGTGATACACTCAGGCATCAAGCATGCACGCATGGCCACGCAGGCATAGGTTACTAGTAAGGTATGTGTCAGTGTCTAGGTTTCAACATGAGATGGTATTTGCAGTCAAGCGAAAAATTCATAAACTTAATTCTTCGTATAGCATGGTTTGAGGTTTTTAAGAGGAGGAGGAAG
>NC_061830.1:21638090-21643090 GCF_019202785.1 Penaeus chinensis
TCGCCTGTCAAGGGCTGTCACCTCTTCGTCGTCATTTAGATAATCAGAGGATACTTCATACCGGGCCTGTCAACTCTGCCCAGTCCATGTAAGGAACAGTGTCTTGACGTGAAAGAAAAAACACTTTTTCTCCAGCGCCGGCGGCACTTGGCGATTCGTGCAGCCGCCCATCCATAGCTAACGCTGGACGATGATTTGTAAGCTTCGTGCATGGCTCTGTTGCATGCCTGACTGAGGGCTGGGCGGACGGCGGCGTTGCCAACGAATGGATTCTTTGGTGACAGCGATAGATAGCGAGGCTCTTGTTAAGATTCCTCAGGTCGACGCAGGAACAGTGTTTTATTCGATGTGTTGCAGAGATAAGGCGCATACGTGTTTTGATATCGCCAGCCGCATGTTATCGCTGTTGATCGCTCCTTGACCTGGATCAGAGTCCAAGCTGATAGTCTCACTTAAATGCAGATGCTGGAAAGTGCAGCTTATATGGCTAGCAACACCATCAGCATCATCGTGGATAAAGGGAACGCACGAGGGAATTTTGCTGATAAAACCATTTTAAGACACGCCCGATGTATCTTACTAATTGCTGCATGAGAATAAAGATACGAGTTCTGAAAGGATGGAGAAAAGAATACCGATTTGTAGTGCGTGTCCAAATTTTGCCGCTGAAGACGGGCCACGTCCCAAAACGTCCCATCGCCAAGTTTGGGAAACAAAAGGTTTGTCGTGTCTAGGGAGGAGCCCAGTTACGTGTACAATTAGCAGATAAACATAATTAAGAATATCGAGTAATGATCTTAAAAGTATATCACGTGGAGAAAGAAGGAACTGAATTATAGGCGCGAATATTTTGTGCGGGAGTGATCGATGATATAAAGTTAGTAGTGTGCATTAAATTTAGTTATTAAACTACTAAAAGTGTATCTCCAATTTTCTGCACTAAATCTGTTTGTAGATAAAATGACAAAAACATAAAGACCGAAAAGTACCTATACAAGATGTAAATTCAGCTGAGAGAATTGTGCTTTGGTAAAACTAGAATAGAATTCGGCGGTACCCAGGTAAATACATGACGTCACCACCAGCGAGGTGATGACCTCTGTGCGCGGGAGACCTATTGGCTTTTCAGAGGTCGCTGCCGGCATATCGTGATCACACACGGTTTGACGGCATCTTGACTGACCGCATCTATTTTCGAATATGTTTTTGTAATGGTATATTTGATACGATTGCTGCTGCGTCACTACTTCGAGGTGGCCATAGGATTGAGTGCCATTGCAGCTTCTTTGTGATTTAATGTGTGTTTATATACAGTAGCGATGATGAAAGTGGATGTGCGGTGTTGCTAAATAATTTTATTTTTGTTGTGGTAGTATGCCTTAATGGCGATGGCGAATGACATGGTCGTGATAGCAACGCTATCATGATTAAGCCAGTGGTGATGATGACCGATAAAGCTGTGGTGTTCGGGGTTAGAGTTCATACATACCTTTGCATCCTCTGTGGTGATATTATCATGGGAGTAGTATTGAATAGTGATGGTGATGATAACGCCGATAATCGAGTTACAGAAACGACGTGGATAGAAAGGTGGACGTACAGATATAGGGAAAGGTAGACGTGAGTTCTGGTTCCCATGGTGATGCCGGCGAAGGGGGGAGGGGTCAGGGGCCGGAGGGGAGAACGCAGACCTCACGGGTGGCGCGGTACCTGGTGGTGTAAAGGGACTTCATTCATTCCACGCACTCTTGATTGGCCATGCACCCCCATGCCCCACCCAGCTTTCCTCTCCCCTCTGCCCTACCCAGCCTCCCTCTCCCAAAACCTGCTCCCATCCCCTACCCCCAGCCAGCCTCTGACCTCCGCATCTGCTATCCCTCATTTCCCCGCTCGGCGCACAGGCCCGACGCGCGTGGGAAGAGCTGAGGGCGGGAAAGGGAGCTGAAAGAAGGGACGCGAAGAAAGGACGTGCGAGAGAAAAACGCGAGACATGGGGAAAAGTGAAGGAATTAGGATTGGTAGTTGAAGGGAAAGTCAAGAAATTAGCAGTAGAAGTTGTAGATAGTGGAAAGACATCAAGTGGAGGGAGGGGATTGAAATGGCGAGTGAAATAAATCAAGCAGATCTAGGTTTTGTAGAAGAGCAAGTGAGGGCATGTCTGTGAGATGAATAATCGTTAACTGAATAAAGGTTTAAGTGACTATTGTGAGCGGCGAGTGTTTCGGAGGGCAAGCGGCGTGGGGTCACGTGGGCAGGCCAGGGAAGGGAGAAAAGTCAGAAGTAAATACAGTGTATCCTAGAAAAACCTACTGCGTTGAATCCGGTGTGAAAGATGGTACTTATTTAATGACTTCACCAATGCTTACTGAGGCAAATCATGTTTTGGCGAATGCGGAAGAATTAAAATTTTGTTTATGAAGGATTCAGTGATTACGACCGGGAGGAGTAGTAATGGGGGGGGGGGGGGGGGCAATGGTGCTGGCGTGGCTGTTTATCTTCTAGCGAGGCGTCAGCTTCTCCGATTCATAGAGCAGAAAGCACTCTCGCTCGCACGCCCACTCGCCTGTACGCTCACCTGCAGTAAATCACTCCTCCTCTCGGCCTGAGGTGGAGCGGCCATAACCTCGGCTCAACGAATAACACGTGTAAATCCTTGAACCTGCAGAGCGCGGAGGTCAGAAGGGAGGGGGGGGGGGGAAACCGCGAAGGGGCAGGTCGGAGTGGACGCCGGAGAGGGAGGATAGAGAATAAAGTGGGGGAGGAGAGGAGGCAAGAAATGGCGCGGGGGAGAGCAGAAAGGGCCGAAGGCGAGGGGGCGGAGGGGGCAGGGAGCGTAAAAGAAAAGAAGAAGAAGATAAGAGAAAGGAGAAAGGAGAAAGGTTTGCCACTGTGGAGATGGGGGACGCGTCGAAATAAATCAAGTCGAAATAAATCAAGAACGGCCCCAGCTGATCTGACAGATGAATGCTTTAGTAAAACAAGAAATATTAAATGTATCAAACAAACAAACAAACACAGTAAGTGGCACGGCCGGTAAAGAGTGCGCAGCGAAGGGGAAGTGGAAATGAGGATCGAGTCCCAAGGAGAGGAAGCAAAGATGGGTCGTGTGGGCGAGGGGAAGAAGGCGATAAGCGGCGTGGCCGAGGGGAGGCGAGAGGGGAGACGCCGGGAAACAAATATAGTTTGGAGATCGTTGCCGAGCCAAATGTTTCTAAATGATCGTCCCTTTGTGGTATGGGCCACCGTTACTGACGTCATTCATCACAAGCATAGCGACCTAGGGCGGCCGGGGTCGGGAACGAGGGGGATTACACGGAATACCGCGATCAGGGGAGCAGTTTAGCCGAGCCTCTCTGGAAGACGACGCAGAGGGGGCGGGGTCAGGGGTCAATAGCAGTCCCATGGCTGGAGTTTCGGAATCCTTCAGTGAGAGAGAAAGGCTGAGTCGATATTGGATCATAAAGAGAGCTTTCCAAGGCGATGGAGACGGGATAATTACATTGGGGTTTACGACCGGGACTGGCTGACGTCGCCGCGCCTTTGTCTCGAGCCCCTCGCGCTTTTGGCCTTAGTCTTGCCTTTCCGCTTTCCCTAATTTGCATGGTGACTGATGAAATACAGTTCCTTGAGCTTTTTTTTTCATATTTTCCTGTCTTATTCCCCTTCCCACTGTCCTCGCTCTTCTCCCCCTCGTTCTTTCTCTCCCTCTCTCCTCCTATGCCCTCCTCCTCCTTCCTCCCGTCCTTTTCCCCTCCTTCTTCCTGCCCTCCTCCCCTCCTGTTCTGTCCTCCTGCCTCCCGGTTTCCTTCCTTTGAGCCCTGTGGACAGTGTGTCTGCCGAAGCGATGCGCTCTAACCACAGGCCAATATTAGAACAAAGGCCTAGATCTGGGAGCGACAGAGTGACGGCCCGGGCCAGCCAGATAGCAAGCCCGGGCAAAGGATTGGAGGCTGCCTCATCAGGATTGATCGGCCCCGTGACGGACGTAGAGGGTTCGTTGGAGTATTCGTTCAGAGAGCAAGGAGTCGAGAGAGTCGCAGGGCCTTGGACTTCCGCGATGTTGGTGTGTGCGATTGGCCCTCACTACAGATAACGTGTGATGAGAATTATTAGTTTTTTTTTGTCACGACCTGATAGGAGGCGGTGGGCAGCGGCCTCATTTCCTATCCCAGAAAATCCCAGACTTCGCGATTGATCGATAGATTCGAGGAAAAAAATAGAGAAAGAGAAAAGATGACACGCCAGAGGCTGGCAAGGGACCTCGCCTCATAGACTTTGGAAAGAGAAGTTTCGATCAGGATTTTATGGGGCTCAAGACGGACGTATCTCCCCGTCTGACACCGGGACGAGATAGAACGGGAAAAATCGTTCATTGTCCTCACAGATTCACACTTGGTTGCAGGTATCAGATGGTACAGAGTCCGAGTGACACGCAAAAGGAAACGAGGCAAAAGTTTGGCGAGAAAGAGTAGAGATAACGGCAAAAGGGACGATAGGAGGCTTGTTGTGTTACTGCGTGAACGAAACTAGGGGAAGGGAAGAGTTGGGGCGTTTAGGGGTCCTCTAGTGGTAGATAAGAGTCAAGTGGTCGCGGAGGGGGGGGGAGATGGGATATAAGGAGCGGGGGGGAGGGGAGAAAGATGGGGGGAAGGGGAGAGAGATGGGCAATGAGGAGCGGGGGAGGGGAGAGAGATGGGCTTTGAGGAGGGGGGGGGGGGCGTGAATAGGAGGGAAGGGAAAGCTAAGGAGGAGAAAAGGGGCGCACCAAGTTGCCAGCTCCTGCTCCCTGCTGCATGGTGTTAGTATGAAAATATCACGATAGGTCGGTGTCTTTTACTGCTTGTTTGTGTCAGTCTTTACCGGCGGGACTTCGAACTTCCCTTTGATTGATTTCCAATGACTGTTTGCTGATGATTCTTTTTGTAAGACCTCGGGGAATTAAAGCATCGTGTGTAACTTCAGAAGTTTAAGTCCTTACCACCTCCTTATCAGGCATTGTG
>NC_061830.1:21648090-21660590 GCF_019202785.1 Penaeus chinensis
CTCCCCCTCTCCCTCCCTCCCTCCCTCCCCCCTCTCTCTCTTTCTCTCTCTCTCTCTCTCTCTCTCTCTCTCTCTCTCTCTCTCTCTCTCTCTCTCTCTCTCTCTCTCTCTCTCTCTATCTCTCTATCTCTCTATCTCTCTATCTCTCTCTCTCTTTTCCTTCTCCTTCTCCCTCTCCCTCTTCCCTTCTCCTTCAATCTCTTTTTCATACTGTTCTTCCCTTCCTGTCTTCTTTACATATGGCAATATAGACCGTATATACATATATGTACAGGTCAGTATACATAGATATACTGTATATCACCATAATCATTAATATCTTCGTTACCAATTACTATTGACATTTATCATCTTCACTAACGTCATTATCATGATTTTGACAGTCATTATTGTTGCATTTGTAATTATAAACTATTGTTATTAATAGCATTCGTAAGAAAACTGTTGAGGTTAGAATGATACCTTTAATTTCAGTAGTATTTTATTTTCATCATAGAGCGGAGCTCTGAATGCCTCGTATTGATTTATACTTCCTTTTATTGCAGGTAAGCTACGGACTCAGAAATCAACAGACAACCGGAAAACTGGAAGCGTATGTATGAAAGTCTTGTTTGTTGCAAATGTTTGCCTGAGGCAGGAGTGCTTTGCTGTTTTGTCAAAGCGCTGAAAATGCGACCCAGTTTGTGTGTTCTGTAAGAAATGCCGTATTGATGCAGCACATAACGTGATTGGTCCGCATTGTTGAACTGAACGAGCTATCGGATAAAGTTCATAGTGCAGAATTCCTTCCCGGGAAAATATCGGATATCGGCATTTTGGCTTGGCTGTTCTTTCCCAATCTCCGGGAGTGCGTCGCGCGGGAGCGTCGCGTCGCCCTTCCTGCCTTCCGAAGGACATGGTCCTCCCGGCGAGGCGATTCCCCTCTCCGCGCCCCTGCAGGCGCGGAGAGGGGAATCGCCTCGAAGAAGGGAAACATGTAATTTCATAGGGCCGAGTTGAATGATTAGGATAGCCCTTCGGGAGAATCCGTCTCTCAAAAAAGAAGAAACAAATGGAATGGCCCGTGATGAATCCTATGCCGCCGGGACGCGATCACATAAAGCAGGGTCACTCATTACTTGGTAATGGACGGAGTGACACCAACCCAATCGATGCCGAGCGCATACTGGACAATGCAGAAGAGAAGTCACGTCGCTTTACTTGAAGCTCCACTTCAATGTACATTCAACAAGAGGTCGTTAGTGTCGTTATGGTCATGATAATGATGGTGAAAAAGAAAGATTGATGATTGGTCTTGTGCTTGTTACGGCAAGTGGTTGTACAATTATTGCATTGCTAATGGTTGAAAATGATATCGGTAAGATGATTAAAGAAGAATAAATTAATGAAAATATGAAAGTCATGGCATAAAAGATTACGCAATGTCCAATATTTACATTATTGCCGAATTCCCCTATACTTTCGTGTGATTGTTATTGGATTGCTTACCATTATACTTGAAATGAATTTGCAGTGAGGAGCGCGCACCCCTTTCTGAGAAGCGTCATGGCACTCCGGGACCGGCCTCCCCTCCACCCCACGACCGAGGTGCCTCCGCCGAGCAATATCACACGCCATTGGCACCGAAAAGAGTAATACTTTTATTTGTATTATCGGGACTTACGGGTCCATAAGCGCGCGATATTAGTATAGCGGAAAGTGGAGGAGAGGGGGATGGAGAAGGAAGGAAAGGGAAATGAAAGAGGATGGAGAAGGGAGTGGGGAAACTCGTAAGTAGGCCAGATAGACCTTTGTGGTGCCGGTCGCGAGCCCGCCTCCGATGACCTCGGTGGAGCGGCGGCAGAAGGCCGTTGGGCGATATTGCTTCGAGAGGAGGCAGGGGGAGGGGCCGACATGCACGCCAGACCGGGGGTGGGTGGAGGGCGAAGGGGAGGATGGCGGAAGGGGCGTGGAAGGGAATATATGGCAGAATTGGGAAGGAGAGTGAGGAGTAGAAGTAGATGCGAGGATATATAGAGGAGATGTTGTTAATGTAGGAGATAAGCAGGCACAGGCGGACAGAGAATTATAAGGGAGATGAATAGGCGTCTGGAAGTGCAGAGCGTAATGTTCCAAATAATAATTTTAATATATTTCCATTTACATGATAGCGACGAAGTCCGTTGGTTGTGATTAAGTGTCTTGCTCGGAATCCATGGCTGCTTAACAATAGGGCTCAGTAATGCACGCCATGCGCCGGGGACAAGGTGTGCAGTAAATCATGCGGTCGAGTAGAGGTGCGAGGCGGCTAGCAGGTCCCACTCGGCATTTCCTCCTCCCGACGCTTGCGGTGAGCGCGGCTCTCATTACTCGGCGCTCGGTCCCAGTCCTGGTCCCTGGCGCTTCATTGTTACCGAATGTTGTGCTAAATGATGGCAGCTATTCATGAGTTTGAGAGTGCCATCAAGGTAACGGCTTGCGGTCGAGGGGTAATGTTCTCCATTTACAGTCTCGAGAAATGCCAGGTCCCGCGGCCGGACAGTCCAAGTGTTGAGCCACAACAACGGCGCCGATTTCATCCCTTTTGCGTTGCACTTCTGTCGCTTTTACTCTCCCCTTCCCTCTCTCGTGTTTTGTTAGTCTCAAGTTGTTATTCCAACTGCTAATTGGAAATTTCAGACTGAGAACAAAGTTTGTTTATAAATGCAGTGACTTATGATAAGGAGGAGTAGAAGCCTTGTGTGTCTGATGATGTGGACCCGCTCTTTGTTGATTTTTTTCTTTTTTTTGAGCTATTGATCTTTTGCTGGGAAAGTTCAGAGGACTTGAGTATGCCAAGGAGAACGCCTTGATGACGAGATTCCTTCCCTACAAGGGCAGTGAGCGCGCGCAGGCACACACGCCCACACACACGCTAGTGTACACACTAATACGCCCCCGTACACTCATGTCTACACTCTCAGACGCCTCCGCACACGCGAAAGCCCCCACAACTCATGCGTTGATACTCACAGGCCCCCACCCACTCATGTGTACACACTTTCACGCCCCCACCCACTCATGTGTACACACTTTCACGCCCCCACCTACTCATGTGTACACACTTTCACGCCCCCACCCACTCATGTGTACACACTTTCAAGCCCCGCACTTAGTCATGTGTACACACTCATGTATACGCACCTCTATGCCTCCGCACACGCACACGCCCACACCCACGTCCATACACGTCCGCGCTCACCCCTACGGCCACCCACTCGAGCACACACACGCACAGCCACGCATAAAAACGTATACAAAGAATCACATACAGCCACACACACTCAGCTACTTATTTAACTCGTATCTCTGAGCCTGCTGAATCCGCTTTTTCTGTTGATTGGTCGGCAACCATAGGCACTGAAGACTAGTAGCGAATCAGTCTAGATGTTGCAATGGAGAAATATTGCAACAGATAATTGTGTCTTACGCCCTTCCTTCATTCTGTTTCCGAAAGACCACTTGCAGAGCTGACCGGATTCCTTCATTGGCTATTGTTATTAGGAAAATTGGACCTTGGGCTTGAAATCTACACAGCAACTAGCACTAATTTTAGCTCAGAACGAAGGGAATGTAATTATTTATCAGAACTGCCACGTGCATCCACAGGCCAAAGGGACCTCTTGTTCCTGTAATCGCACCATAAGGGGAGCTCAATTGCCTTTTGATAATTGGACAAAACATTAGAGAACCAAGTTTGATATCAAGGATAATTATACATGAGCAACTGCTATTACGCAATCAGCGGTATTTATACAATTCATAAATACTGTTTTCTGGTAATTTGTTCTTCTTTTGAGGGTGATCTCGCACGGAGCCAGCACATGATGCATATATAATATATATATATATATATATATATATATATACACACATATATACATGTATATACATATATATGTGAATGGTAAAACACTCTACCGTGTTTATACTATGGTAGAAAAACCCACAATGTAAAACTACATTCCATCCTCAGGTCTAATACATATGCGTGTGTGTATGTATATATATGTATATATATAGATGTATGTATATGTATACGTATGTATGTGTCTATATATACATAAAAAATTACATAATACACACACACACACACACACACACACACACACACACACACACACACACACACACACACACACACACACACACACACACACACACACATATACATACATACATACACATTTACATAGATGTATACATATATATATGTATATGTTTATATATACATATATATATGTATATGTTTATATATACATATGTATATGTGTATATATACACATATGTATGTGTGTGTATATATGTATATGTATATATGTATGTATATGTATACGTATGTAAGTATATGTATACGTATGTAAGTATATATATGTGTGTATGAACCGTATTCATGTTGACAAATATAGAAAAGGTATGAATGAGAATGAATATCTCCACAATACAAGAGATGTATTTGACCGGTTTCGATTATAACTTCGTCAGAAATACATACATCAAAGGAATAACAGAGTATATAAATATCAGACATAAGCTGACGAACCACCTGAAGTCTGTGACTTCCCACTCGTTGTTCGTATAATTGCTGCCGCGCCCTTGGGTAGTTTGTAACTGCCCAATGCTGCGTTGATGTTATTTTCCGTCACGATGTAAGCAGTTTCAATATTTTTTCCTGTTCAGTGTCCCATGGACTATTTTCGCTTCTTTCCAATTCCGTAGATGTCCAGCTACATCTATATGTACCACCATGGCGTTGGAAGTCCTATGGTGACGGGTGTCAGCTCGATGTTCGCGGATCCTGGTGCTGAAACCGCAGCCTGTTTCACCAAAGCATGCTGCATCCTATCTGCTGCAGGGTATGCGATAAACAGCACTGTTATGGTTGTTTTCGGGCTGTTTCTTGTCTCGTATCATGTCATGTATCTTTTTCCCGGATGTGCTGGCGATTCTCACTGTATTGCCGGTGTATCTGCTAATCGCCTGGGAAACCATTAGATGATGTAGGGTTTGATCTTGTGAGTATACTCTCCGCATTCTTTCTGAAGTTTAGCAGGAAGCTTCTGGGATATTTATGTTTCATGAAGAAAATAGTTACATAGGCAACCTCATCCTCAAGGAATTCAGGGCTGCAGATCCTCAATGCTCTGAGGAATAAGCCGATTACAACGCCAGATTTTGTTTTGTTGCTGTGGGCGGAGTAGTAATGAATATAATCATCTTTATTTGTAGGCTTCCTGTATACAGAGAAACGTAGGCCGTCGTCTCCCCGTCTCCCAAGAAAGTTAATTTCTGATCCTCTTCCTCCTCCACGGTGAACTGGATTTTCTCGTGGACGGAGTTAAGTCGCGTCAGTGTATGTTGTAAGCACGACCTTTTGGGGACAATGACGAGGACATCATCTACGTATCTGCCGATTATATCCTTGTAATTATCCCTCTCCAGCGTCTCCATGAACAGGCAGGCCATGACTGCACTCCGGGGGGAGCCCATGGCAAGACCACTTATCTGCTGGTATTCTTCATCAGCTCCATTACAGATGCAGAACTTCCGCTGCCGAGACATCACTTCGTTCGCCTGGTGAAGTTATGCGTGGACTTTGGCTACTTCGAATTTGCTGGGGAAGAATACCAGCAGATAAGTGGTCTTGCCATGGGCTCCCATGACATGTATATATATATATATATGTATATATGTATATATGTATATATGTATATATGTGTGTGTGTGTGTGTGTGTGTGTGTGTGTGTGTGTGATAGATATAAGTATATATATATGTATTCTTTTTACGCGGGCTTCAGCAAATCGACTAATTGGTAGGATGCTTAATAATTTCGAAGATAATTTTACTATCGGTTTATGCGTAGAAAGAAAACGGTAACAATTGTAGAAAAGAAAACCAGTACAGGCGGCAGCCATACTTATAATAAGAACAATATACCGTTATGTTAAACCTTGTCTAATCCTGGGACAGATAACGTGCTCATGTGAGGTCCCGGATTCCTCCGTAATACTTTCTTTTTCCCTTTTAGCATGATCTATTAGCTATTGGGAGATTCTTTCTTTAGTCGTTTCCCAAACATTGACAATATTCGCCCAAATATATTTCATCGGGTTTGAGTCACATTCCTTGCTTGGCCGCGGAAAGACTTTTACATGCTTATGGTCACCGAACCACTTCGTAACTGCCGTGTTTATTGGGCAGTTATCCTGCACGGATACGATTGTTTCTGGGCAGGGCCAAGCCATAGGAGCGTCCTGATGAGAAGTATATTTTTTCTAACAATCCGAAATATTAGTCTAAATTGAATCTTTGACGAGTTGACCGACACCATGCATGAAAATCCACCCCGCATAATACAGGTCACATGGCAGTTTCATAGATATTTTGTCTGTCACATCTGAAAAGTAAATAGTGATAGATAATCAGAACATCAAATATGGCATATAGAGCACTATTATGTATAAATATATAGTGTATTTCAAAATTCGATCTAAATGAATCTATGAACCAAGTGGGAAAAAAAATGTTCATGATATTTACACCTGTTATCTATCATCCAGCAATGGAGTTTCCTATGCGCTCCCCCCATACTGCCATCTATTCAACTTTTGATTAGTTTTGGAATTCCATCTGCAAGTAGTCGTTTTCTTCACCGTGCAGCTTGTTAGCGGGAGCTGTAGGTAGCATTGGTGAAGGGGCATCCGGAACGAGGGCGGTTGTGCAGGGTGCCCTCCTCCTCCCACCTTATTCACCTGTATGCCATCGAGCGGGAGATACCTGGCTTTCCCTTATCCCAACAATGCGGCCTCTATTTGCAATTTCAGATTGCTTTGCGTCCATCTTGAAAAAGGTGTCAGCTTGGTAGCCCCTTTTTCACCGCGGATTTCCCAATGCCATTATGACGTCATATACCATAGTATATATTTTCTTATATATGAATATTTAGGAATTTATAAGATCCATTATCATAAAGAGAATTAAATATACGATTTCGTGTTTTCTTTCTAAATGATCTCTTTCTTCAAACTACTCAAGTTCCAGCTGGACAAACAAGCGTTTAGATAACTTTTCACACACCGGGAAATGAGTATTTCTATCGTAAACACATCAAGATAATGTATCAAAGCTTTGACATGCATTGACAAATACAAGGAAAATTTAAATTGTATGTGTCAGATAAAAGTAGAGAGCAACATTAAATTCCTATTTTGTGAGAATTAGCAAGATTTTTCTTTCAAGATATCAGATATCTTACAGCACATATATGGGGAGTAAGTTTTTAGAAAGTAGTTGCTCGACTTGAAACAAGCAAACATATATTTTCTCGCCACACACACACACACACACACACACACACACACACACACACACACACACACACACACACACACACACACACACACACACACACACACACACAGAGTGATATACTATCTACATATTCACTGTAGCCCTATTGCGGTTTTCCGTTCAGTTGATGTTCTATAATAGAAAATATAATTTAGCATGGTTTTTGTTTATTGAGTCAGTGATTTAGTGTCTGGTTCTGGCGAAAAAGAAACTGTCATTTCATTAGTTGGATTAGCTGCTGCTAGATGGTGCATCTACGAGAACCATTTACAAAAGTATTGGCGATTCAGAATATTGTTATTTGATTCAACTGCCAAAAATTTATATTTAAAGAATGGAGCGTTTTCAAGTTTCAAGAAATATGCAGCTATAATTGATACTTGCTGCATTGAAAGAAGGGGAAATGCTGCCTCACCTCCATAGATGTTGCCCTTTCGAAAAACAAACAATTCCAAGAAATCGCATTTGAAAGATACCCCACTACAAAGTCAACAATAACTAAAACTCCACGTTATGTTATCACTTGTGTGAAGGAAACGAAAGATGAAATGGTTTACGTAGTTACCAAAAATGGATACTAATATATTGATTAGCCATTTATATTCTACCAGTCACACTCTTTTGTTCTAACAGCCTAGGATTTTCACCTCATTCATAATAATACTATTTACGCTATGTTTACATCGAAATGGCTGCCAGATGTACAGAAGTGGGACCCAACAAGTGTACTGAAATATATATACATATATATACACATACAAATTTATATATACATACGTGTGCGTGTGTGCGTGTGTGTGTGTGTGTGTGCGTGTGTGTGCGTGTGTGCGTGTGTGTGTGTGTGTGTGTGTGTGTGTGTGTGTGTGTGTGTGTGTGTGTGTGTGTGTGTGTGTGTGTGTGTGTGTGTGTGTGTGCGTATGTGCGTGTATGCGTGTGTGTTTTGCTATTATGAGAATTCACTCAGAAGCCAGGAGCATACATTACAAGACACCGCACGTAACGTTCCTATCTCCCGTATTTTTGCTTGAGGCGCCGCAGGATGCTCCGAGGCCACGCCAAGGCCAGGAACTCTCGCTTGCCTTTGACACGCGCGCTTGACCCGGGGCTTTGCTGTATCTCCTCCTGGCGTTTTGTGAACGACTTCCTCCTCGCTAATGGCCCGCGTGTGCTGCTCGCTTCTCAAACGTTCACATATCACGCGTGCGTTGTGCTTAGTGCGCTATGCAGTGTACTTGGCGTGGTTTATGATTAGATAATAGATAATAATGAGCACCGGCAATGAGTTTTTTGTGATGTAGATTTTGGCTGAAGGGTGCACTAACTTTTTTTTTTTTTTATCTGAGAAGCATTTCCCTTTGCGATTTGATACTTGTGTGCGCCGTTTGCGGGATGTCTTCAGGGCTGTGTGTGGCTGCTAGAACTGGGTCCTTGAGTGCACAAAGGCATGCTTCATTTGCTTACTCTCCTCAAATATCCTGTCAACGTTTGCGTGAGCTGAGTGAGCTCCTTTGGTTGAGCCTCCGTGCTGAAGGTGACTTACTCTCCATTTCCTGTGTTTTCGTGCTGGTGTGCCTGTTAATAGGCACAGTGTCATATACGTCTAGCGGTCCTGATGAGGTGATGACCCTGACCTTGCATGAGGGCAGAAAATAAGCACTAGCTGTTTTCTCCGTTCCTCTCCGCCCGCCTCCCCTTTGTCCGACTCACTTTCTCGTTGCAGACTTGACTTATCACTGTCCGCGCCTCCGTCTCGCGGCAACCCCCACTGGCTTCAGTGCTCCTGGCGCTTTAGCGTTAGAGAGAGGAGTTGAAGGTGAATCATCTGGCACTATAGAGTGATGCGCCAGACTATTGCATGCATTGGCTAATCTGCCACGTCCACGATTAACACCGTCGCGTCAGATATGTGAATGTAGAGGAAAGCAGAGTAAACTCATTAGCATCAAGGGAGGCAGCGTAGCGGGGGAAGGTGTCAGCTGCTCGGTAATTACGGCGGCAAGAAGACGCTGACGGACTCTTAATTCAGAAGTGCAGCCGCAGCTGCTCCCACGTGTGCCTGTTGCCAGTCTTTCACTTGGAAATTCACATGGTGTTTCTTATCGTCTCAAAGACTGCTTTAAGTGACGGGATATATATATATATATATATATATATATATGTGTGTGTGTGTGTGTGTGTGTGTGTGTGTGTGTGTGTGTGTGTGTGTGTGTATGTATGTATGTATGTATGTATGTATGTATGTATGTATGTATGTATGTATACACATATACATATATATATATGTATATATATATTTATATATATCTATCTATCTATCTATCTCTATATGTTTAATTATATGTATAATATATACATATATACATATATACACGTATACAAATATATATACAAACATATATCCACATATACACACATATACACACACACACACATATATATAGATATATATAGATATATATAGATATATATATATATATATATATATATATATATATATATATATATATATATAGGGGAAGGATAGAAGGGAGGGAGGAGACGTCCGCAGCAGGAGACAGACTGTCCCGTTTCCGTATTTTCTCCGGACTCCAGTGGACGTATTTTCTCCGGATTCCAGAGCTGCGCTGGACCCTCGAACACTCCCTAGAACACTTCCCCGCGATGACGTAACGCGAGCGGCCTGCCTACCTGCGTGCTAAGGCTTCGGTTTCCACTCTATCATCTACCCCGTAGACCTTACGCGAACAAAAAGGAAAGCAAAAAACGCCGGTGATTCGTCTTCTACCGCATACACTTTGCAACCGCAAGTGGTGGGTTGAAAACTGCTCTATCCGCTTCTCCTCCTCTCCCCCTCCTCCCCCACCTACCTTCTTCCCACTCCTCCCCCCACCACCTTCCTCCCCCTCCCCCTCCCTTTCCTGCCTTCCTCCCCCCTCTATCTTTTTCTGTGCCACTCCTGATCCTATTCTGGGTGTCTCTCTTTCGCTTACGGGGCTCAGGCCATCTGGAGGCAAGGTTCTGGGTGCAGGACGCGGCGTTTTTCTTTTTTTTCTGTCCAATTTTCTTTATGTAATCTGCTTTCCTTATTAGGTTGCGCTACCTACGGGAGGCCAGATGCTGGAATGCAGCGTGTCCATCATCATGCCAGATCTTGTCTGCTGGTTCCACCCTTCGCTCCTCTGCTTTATCGTACACCCTCTTCTGATGCTCTCCTACTCCCTCTCCCTCTCCGTCTCCCTCTCCCTCTCCCTTTCCCTTTCCCTCTCCCCCTCCCTTTCCCCCTCCCCCTCCCCCTCCCCCTCCCCCTCCCCCTCCCCCCCTCTTTCTCTCTCTAACGCACTTACTCACCCTTTCTATCTGTTCCTCGCCGTTTCTCCAACTTACCCTATTCCTCTTCCCCTCTTCATCGTTTCGTCTCTTCTCTTCTCTTCCTAGTCAAATCTCTTCCCTCTCTGTCTCTTCTTCTCACCCTCTTTCCTCCTCGTAGTCCTTTCTCCCTCTCTTCCTCACTTCCTCTTCTCTTGAAGGAAAGCGAAATCGCCGCTCGCCCCAAATGCCCCTTGAGTCATCATGGAGCCATGGAGTAGTGTTTGCGGGTGCGGGACAGGGAGGAGTGACACCACTGCGCTCATTTTCTTGTCGTACTTTCTCTATATAGTCATTGGTGATTTTATTTATCTTTTTAATCATTTTCTTATTGGGAAGAAGGATGAGTAATGTGATTAGGATTCTGTTGTAGCTAGAAATAACCTTTTTGCAAGCAAATTGATGGAGTCTTGATTATGATTAGTATTCTTGAAACATTCATCCCTCGATCGGATTCAACTGCGAGCAAAGTATTAACATCCACTCGCCCCCTCCCTCCCTTCCCGTCCCGCAGACACTCTTCAACACGCACGCACGCACACACTCAGACGGATACTGGGCATGTGTAGCACCTCTTGAGTGTCAGATTGGGCCAGACAGTGCCAGGCTGATGCTTCACCCAGCCCCCGCGTCGTGCTTGTCCGTCTGACGCACCTTATTTTGTTTCCGGCTCATAACCTGCTTGTTTTGTATGGGACTTTTTCGCTATTCGTTCTCGCCTTTGCTGACCCCCGGCGCTGTGGGCGAGGGCGCATCGGCCCGGCAAGAGGCACCTTGCTTTCGTTGTGGCGAATATGCGGCCCGGTCTAGGCTGTTTTTGTTGCCCGTGTTGACTATTGCTGTGGGGATATGCGGCTGGGTTTTTGTTCTTGTTGCTGTTGTTTATCATTGCTGTTATTATTATTATTATAAGTAGTAGTAGTAGTAATATTATTATTATTATTATTAGTAGTAGTAGTAGTAGTAGTAGTAGTTATTACGTTCATTAAGCATGTAAATATGATTTTTCCCTTTTAGATATGCAAGCAGAAAGTCTGTATCGATGGAATCCTTACTTTACTTTGTTAATTTCATCCACTCAATCAAGAGACTAATGTAGAGAACAACCATGCTTCACATGGGTCGTTTTTGAATGGAACGAAGTCGGTGTCCTGCTCAGTGCAAATGTCCATTTTATCCCACAAACAGCAAGGCGGACGTTGTTTTTTTTTTTTTTTTTTTTTTTTTTGTAGGCTTAAAATGAGACCTAATAAAAAAGGGTTTAAAAAGAGGGGATGCGAAATAGAAAGTGGAAGGAAGATTCATCCTCGTTGGTTGATGGGTGAGGAGTGTGGCAGTCGAGATGACAGCAGCCTGCGCACAGAGGCGGCTTGACCTACTGAGCCAAACGATGTCGACACTAGTATGAACCTGCACTCGTTTCATTGCAGTTGGGCTGCGATGCAAAGGGTGGTGTGTGTGTGTGTGTGTGTGTGTGTGTGTGTGTGTGTGTGTGTGTGTGTGTGTGTGTGTGTGTGTGTGTGCATGTGTGTGTGCATGTATGTATGTATGTATGTATGTATGTATGTATATGCATATGTATATTCACATATGTATGTGTATATATACACATGTGTATGTGTATGTATGTATGTATGTATGTATGTATGTATGTATATGCATATGTATATACACATGTATGTGTATATATACACATGTGTATGTGTATGTGTATATATACACGTGTATGTGTATGTGTATATATACACGTGTATGTGTATGTGT
>NC_061830.1:21665590-21673090 GCF_019202785.1 Penaeus chinensis
CGGAGACGCACGCGCCTGTTCTCCGCCCAGCTGCCCTCGGCGCGTCTGCAGTCAATCCATTCAACTTTAAATTCATTTATGCATGTTTCCCTGTGAAGATTAATCTTACACGACTTCATTAGCGACAGGAATTCGCAATGTAAATAAGGAGGTCACTTTTAATTCGTTTCAGTGACAGTTCTTTCTTTGGGCTTATTTTACTGCCATGTGATACACTATCTATTTTTAACTTGTTAAGTGTCAGATGACTCTGCAGAAAAAATACGTTTTTATTTGCTTCAATATGTGGCTTACATCTCTCTGCCCCGTCTCATTTTAGCCTACAATTAAAACATATAGATATGATAATTCTGTTTTTTCTGGACCTTTGATGCAAATCCCTGTGGCATCATCGGTTCTACGGCGTCTCTGCCGGCGCCTTGTGGCATTTGCTCGAAGCGCCGGAGGCCGTCTCGCCTTTGTCTCTGCTCGATGAGTTCTCGACACTTATTAAATAGTAATGACGAGGCGGTTGCCCTGCCGTCGCAGCGAAGGGAGGAATGAAATCCCAAAAGCCAGACTTTGACTGGTTAGTGAACCCTACATCTCCGTGCCACCTTCTCTGCCACAAGAGAGAACCTGTCAGTGCCATTGCCACCGCTGTTGCCTCTGCCACCCAAACAGCGGCAGAAGGTCACATCCATAAGTGATGGCACTCGCCGCCGCCGTCACTTTTTCACTTGATGAGAAAAATCGTAGTACCTTCGCCGCTCCCGGATTTATGCGTTGGGCGGCTGGAGCTGGAATCCCAATCGGAGGCCTGAATATTTCATTACGGTGGTTGCTGAGGGCGGGGTAAGGGGGGTGAGGAGGAAGAAGAAGAAGGTGAAGAGGAAGGTGAAGAGGAAGAGGAAGAGGAAGAGGAAGAGGAAGAGGAAGAGGAAGAAGGGGAGGAGGAATAAGAAGAGGAGGAGGAAGAAGAAGAGGAGAAGAAGAAATAAGAAGAGGAAAAGGAGGAAGAAAAAGAGAAGGAGGTGGAGGAGGAGAGGAAGGGAAGAAGGAGGGGGAATAAGAGAGTAGGGGGAGAAGGAGGGGGAAGAAGAGAGTAGGGGGAGAAGGAGGGGGAAGAAGAGAGTAGGGGGAGAAGGAGGGGGAAGACGAGAGTAGGGGGAGAAGAGGGGGGAGAAGGAGGGGGAAGAGGAGAGGAGGGGGAGAAGGAGAGGGAAGAGGAGGAGAAGAAGGAGAGGGAAGAGGAGGAGGAGAAGGAGAGGGAAGAGGAGAAGGAGGGGAAGGGGGTGGAATAAAAGAGAGAGAGAGAGAGAGAGAGACTGGGATTGAGAGTGAGGGGCGGGGGCTAAGTCAGCGAGGGAAAAGGGGAAGACCCGAGGGAAATATGTAATTCATAAAAGAATAATAATTGGATACGTCGAGACAGTCGAATAATGGAAGATTCAGAAGTCGCTTGTGCGAACCCGGTGGTAGCGAGAGAGCCAAGGCTGCGGCAGGGCAGTCGACGAGGATCGTGTGACTATTAACAAGCGGTTGTCTCGGCTTCTGGATTGTCCCGCGCGAGAAAAATCTGGGCCCGAGTGTGAGGTCACTGTCTGGGCATGTACGCGGCTGATTGCGTTGTCGATGTCGGATCTGCGGCTGGGAATGTTTCTTTGGGATGTCGGTTGTCAGGGGAAGGGGAAGGGGAGGGGGCGTCGAGGGAAGGTCGCGTGAAGGAGGACGAGAAGGAAGGGTCATCAGAGCCAGTGCACAAGGCCAGCCTATCGGGCGGCGGGAGGGAAAGATGGGCGGATGGAGGATTCATGCTGAGCAAAGAGTAAGCGATACAGCGGACGGAAGAGTAGGGAACCCCTCGAATACGCCACGGGCTTTTCACTTTATTCCTTCCTAGACTCCCTCGGCATTTTCGTTGTTCTTTTAGTTCTTCCCTCCGGTGTTTTGCTTACAGGGTCGTGTAGATGAAGACGACGAGAGATGGGTCGAAGAAATACAGTACGGTCCCTTCTCTCACGCCCGCTGCATATCCTGCCCGGCTGCTGTGCTGTGTGTGAGGCGTCCGCTGTCGGGCAGTGAAGGGTCGAGACACGGGAAGGTTGTTGCTGGTGAGCTTAGCTAATTTGGAGGTGCGCGAGTGACGGGTCTGAATATTATTTGCATAGAAAATGATTGCGTATTTGGTAGAGGAAACGAATAACAGCATAAAGCTAGATAAGATTTATTAATCTTGATACGCTGCTTTGATACAATGGAATATTTATACATACCATGAATATTTACTGAAGGCAGTGGTGATATTTGTGTTAGGACAGGTACACGCACCGGAGATGCAGATCAAGCCATGGCTGTCTCGCCCAGCCGAAAGGCAGCTTCTCATTGCAGCGATCCTCTCAAAGCTCTGGATAAATGCTTTCGGCGATACTGATGTCTTTCCTGTGTCACATGTTTTGCACCGATAAGATTTCCCTTCGTAGACATTACTCGATCTCCATTACTAGTGTGCACATCTGCCAGGGTCGTCACTTGAAGGCGGCCCGTGTTGCCATGGGCGTTAAGCTGATTTCTTCCCTGTCATTCTTGGTATTAACAACGTTTGCATAACCATTTCTTATCAGCTGTTAATTCGGACCGTGTGCACGGCGTTCACACGAGCGATCTTGTTGAGTGACCTGCCACGGTGTTCGGCAAGACTTTCATGTTATGATTCTCGACGCGGGGAGGCCAAGGGTAGGCTAGGATGAAGATTGAACCTCTGCACGTGGCGAGTTGATCTTTATTGACATGTTAATTAAGTTAGTGAGAGGGTGGCGGCTGTGGTTGTTTCGGCCATGCTTCTTGCTTCTTTTGTTCCGCGCTTCCGCAGTCCCGTGCTATAGCTGCAACACCTAGCGTTTTGTAGACAAGATTTGGGATAGTTGCATCTCCGGGAATCTGAAGCAAGTTAATCGAAAGTCTGCAATGAGTCAGAGACAAACAACCAGCAAATGTTACATACAAACGTGTATATATACATGTTTATGCAAGGAGACAGTTCAGTTGTACAAAATTGATTAATTGAGCAGCGTATACAATAAAACATTACAAAGCGCTTCTATTCTTTTCAGATAATGTTACTGGGGTAAAGATCATCTCAGCATGGTATGGTGCAGGAGCGGCTGGGCGTTGGCGTGGGTGTCCTTATCGGCGGTGGCATGGGTCGCCTCGCCCCAGGAGACGGCTGCGGAAAGGCCCGCGGTAACCTGGACCGGCACCAGGCACCAAGGACGCCGCCACGATTCCCCAGTCCGGCCGGCCACTTCCACCAGGAGGTCCTGGTGGGGGGAAACCGCCCCTTCCGACCGCACTCTGGCGGAGCGGACATCTTGGGACAGAGTGTCTGCCCGTGAGTATAGTGGGCACGTTACGCCAGTATCAAGGAGGCGCGAGGAAGATAGCGCTCGGCACCACGCACGACAGAGTGCGCGCCAAGCCGCCTATCGTCAGCAGGAAACATCGAGTGACGTACACCAACGCGCACGAGACTCCCATGGGTCACAGGCGGCACAAGCCAGGGCGCCGCACACACCAGCTGCCTCAGAGGAGAGCACAGCACGGTCCTCTGGCCCGCAGAACCGCCACGGTATAAGCGGGTACCAGCACAGCGCCTCCGGACGTCCCAGAGAAAACCAGAGCGTGCCTCCGCGCACGCACTCCAGCTCTCGGTGGCAGCCGTACCAGAAGGCATCGCAAACGCCATTTGGAAACGAGAACTCGTGGCGCAGGATCCACACGGCCCACCGGCCGCCGCGCCTTCCGCGACGGGACAAGAGGCCGAACATCGTCCTCATTCTCACCGACGACCAGGACGTCGAACTAGGTGAGTCACAAGCCCTGCCCTGCAACCACGGACTGAAAGATGAAGTGCTCATGAATGGCATGTTTTGCGATCGTTACTATACTGACACTATGGTATTTGTGCTTTCTAGTAAGCATCTTGTATTTGTATTCTTGCCACAGGTTCCCTCAACTATATGCCTCAACTCATGAACCTCATGAAGGACGGAGGCGCCTACTTCCCGCAGGCCTACACCACCACGCCCATGTGTTGTCCGTCTCGTTCGTCCATCCTCACCGGAATGTACATCCATAACCACGAGGTAAGAGGCACTCTTCCCTAACATACTTTTTATTAGACATTTCTTGTTCTTAAATGAAAAATATACGTGTTTCTATTTATTGTTTGTCCTTGTAAGGTCTGATATGAATTTAAAAAAAAAAATTAAAATCTCCATGAAGTCCGCCTTCGGGAGCACAACCAGTGAACACCAATGTGGCTTATTTGAAGTTCTAACGGCATCATTTCCGAAAGAGCTCCTTAGATTTAAATAGTTGTTGAGATAGATAAGGTTTCCATCATAGTGGATCTGGGAAAGTAAAGCGACCCTTTTCTTCCAAACAGAAACGGGTCGAATATGAATGATTTGCGCATAAAAAAACAAGCTTATGATCACGATTAAATTTCAACAAGATCTCACGAGAAGCGTCGTGTCACGTTAGAGAGAAAATGTTGTGTCACTGACTGGGCCCTGCCCGTGTTGCCAAGATGTTCGCAGAGGGTCGTAAGCATTCCTGATAATAAGCAAGCGATGCAATCTGCAAGAGTATTCAGGGCAAGATGTTTTCTTGGGCGCGTATTTGCTGTGACTCAGAAATTCAAGTCATCGTAAGAAATTCATGAAAATATATGTTCAGAATTTGGTATCAAGGTCAGTGTCGCTCAAGGAAGAAGATTAAGGTCAAGACGCTCAGGGTCACGGCCAAGGTCATTAAGGGCTCAAACAAGGGAGAGCTGAAGGACGGAGTTTTTGCCATGGAAAGCTGCAGGTCAGGGCGGGGAATCGCAGCGGCAGGATTCGGATTCGGGATTATCAGATGGTCAGGAGAGAGGTCAGAGGCGGCCGAAGAGGAAAGAGAGATTGGTGTTCATGATCGGACACAAAGGCAGTGAATTAAGAGGTAAATAGGGTTATTTTTTGCGTGCTTGCGGAATGGGGGCGGGGGTCTAAAAGTGACCCCTGACATATTGCTGGCTGTGGTGCGAGGATTGCCTGTATAAATGCTCGCGTAATTGGATATACATGTTTACAGGCTACGCCCAGACGCTGTCGACTGTCTCCCACTCACCGAAAGGGTCAGTTCGCGACCGTGTGTCCGACGGACGCACGGACACGGACACTGTCCGTGTCCGTGCGCACGCGCGTGTAGGGCTTGATAAGGTATTCTGCGCTATACATAGCAATATGTTGGGGATAATACGTCATACATGAGGGCATCAGGAATTGAATAGATGTGTTGGAGATGTAGAGTAAATGTGTGTTCAGAAATGGGTCTGCCCAGAGCGCCCGAAGCAGGTTAACGACATGAAAGCTCACTTTTGCTTGCCTTTTCGTTGCCGCCGCCTCCCAGGCCCTCGCCCTCGTGCTCACTCGGCCCCTTGTCCTCATCCGGGTTTTTTAAGTATCTTCTTAGTCTCTTTCGCGCTCTGTTTTTTTCTTTTCTGTTTCCTACACTGTTCAAACCAGTGTTTTTTATGCGCCTTGCATTCTCCTGTCTCTAGCCCACGCTTGGCTATCCCCAACCCTCCGCTCTCTCTCCCGAACACTCGGCCCTCTTCTTACCCTCTCTGGCCGTCGCCTCATCGTCCCTGCCACCCTCAGCCATCCCTTTGCTCTCCCCTGGCCCCCCTGTCGCCCCTGCCCTCCCCCTTTGCTCTCCCGTGGCCCTTCGATCACCCCTGCCCTTCCCCTGGGCGCTCTTCGCCTCCCTACCCTACCCCCTGTATCCCTCGGGGTCAATGACCTCCCCTGCCCCTCATCCTGCTTTCAATCATTAATGAAAGGCTTCATTGCAGTATTTGGAATGTGATATTAAATGCCACAAAGATATATTGTAGCAGTTGTTATTAGAGATGCATTCTCTAGGTGTCTCTTTCTGCCTCACTGTTGCGCTCTCTCTCTTCTCTTCTCTCTTCTCTCTTTTCTCGTTTCTCTTTTCTCTTTTCTCTTTTATCTTCTCTCTTCTCTCTTTTCTCTTCTCTTCTCTTTCTCTTTCTCTTTCTCTTCTCTTCTATCTCTCTTCTCTTCTCTCTCTCTTCTCTTCTCTTCTCTCTCTCTCTCTTCTCTTCTCTCTCTCTTCTCTTCTCTTCTCTCTCTCTTCTCTCTCTCTTATCTTCTCTTCTCTCTCTCTTCTCTCTCTCTTATCTTCTCTTCTCTCTCTCTTCCTCTCTCTTCTCTTCTCTCTCTCTTCTCTCTCTCTTATCTTCTCTTCTCTTTCTCTTCTCTTTCTCTTCTCTTCTCTTTCTCTTCTCTTCTCTCTCTTCTCTTCTCTCTCTCTTTTCTCTTCTCTCTCTTTTTTCTCTTCTCTTCTCTCTCTCTCTCTTCTCTCTCTTCTCTTTCCCTCTCCCCTTCTCCTCTCTCTTTTCTCTCTCTCTTTTCTCTCTCTCTCTCTTTTTTGGTGATTTAAATGACGATCAAAAAACCCAAATGAAAAATTTAAAATGGGATAATTTAACAAAAAAAAATTTAAAAAACTTTAAAGAGCCTACAAGGTTTACAAAAACACCTCATCCAATTAGATGTTTAATAACAAACAGACCATTTTTTAAATACTTTTCAACCTGTCCCTGAAAATTGCTGATCCGAGCTTATAACCTTGACCTTGAATATAGTAAAGACAAAGCGAAAACCAGTCAGAAAAACCCCCGCGCCCTAACCAGTACGTCCCCATTATTCTGTCAACATATTTACCCAAAAAGACTCGTCACTGTCGAGATCTTAACAACTACGACTTTTTGACAGAGAATTTTTAATATTCTTACAAACGTGATAAAGAAGGGCAAACGATGCCTGCGCCCCTTTTAAAAAAAAAAACAGTTGGCTCCCCCCCGCCCCCCTGGAAAAAATACAACATTAAGAGGGCCATAAAATGGTAGAAAAAAAATACCACAAAGCCTCAAGATAAACAGATTTGACCCACCCTTCAGGCTGAAAAAAAAAAGAAGAAAAATGTGGGAAAAAAACTCCTCCCTGGGCGAAAACTAATTATTTTTTAAAAATAAGTTCAATGAATGCAAAGCGATTCTGCTGAAACGGGAAACTTAAATTACATTAGTGCCAAAAAAAAAAAACAAAATACAGACACCTCCCCAAATTCCTAATAATACAGAATACTTTAAAAAATTCTTTGCGAAGTGGGGTAGACCACTTTTGAACGACAACCGCCCCCACATATCAACACAACATAAAGAAACGAACACATAAAAAATCTTCGACCGCAACCATAGAAAAAAAAATTTTTCCTAACAATAAAAATTAAAAAGCAAAATTTAGTGGGAGCAGATGGAATTGCACACGTTTCAAAACGATAGTTTCCACTTGCATATACGAAGTAAATTTTTAATACATCTATAGTCCCCGGTGTTTTTTCCTCACTTTGGAAACATGGCATCATAACTCCCATTTTAAAACCGGGACA
>NC_061830.1:21683090-21690590 GCF_019202785.1 Penaeus chinensis
GAAAAAAAAAAGTGGGAAGGCAGAATGGGCGATAGGCTCAGGATAAGGGGCAGCGTAAACTACAAAACCTCAGTCGCCCGTTGTGGTTGGAGTCTGGCATCGTGCGGTGTGATTTCTGCCTGGTATGAGCCTCTCATGGGCACACCGGGTTGACGTTTGGTGGCAACGTTTGGTGCCGTACAGAAAAAGGCAAAATAACCGGACAAATGATATAGAAAATACAATGTGTGCTTGTGTGTATATGTGTACTACACTTTACACACCAAACAACAAACTAATAAGCAAGGAAACAAACAGATACGGTGACTCGTTCATACTGTTAATAATAATTTGATAGGATGCTGTTTTAAGCAACTCACAAAGGCAGTATAGGCAGTGACCTCATATTCTTTCCATTTACGTTCAGTGATTTACCTAAAAGCAGCAGAATCACTGATGAGGCGGAAAGGCAGGTGCTTCGAGGAGGCGATTCTGATTAAAGGTGTGACGTCATGGAGAGTGGCGGCCCCCGACTCCTAGGGAAGAGGGGGGCGTCGCCCTCTCTGGATTAACAGGTTAATTACAGGTGCTGAGTGATGCCGCATCGTCATTGCAGTCTGCCCCCCCCCCCCTCTCTCTCTCTCTCTTTCTCTTTCTCTTTCTCTTTCTCTCTCTCTCTCTCTCTCTCTCTCTCTCTCTCTCTGTCTCTCTCTCTCAGTTTCTGTCTCTCTCTTTCTGTCTCTCTCTCTCTTTCTGTCTTTCTCTGTCTCTCTCTCTCTTTCTCTGTCTCTCTCTCTCTCTCTTTCTCTTTCTCTTTCTCTCTCTCTCTCTCTCTCTCTCTCTCTCTCTCTCTCTCTCTCTCTCTCTCTCTCTCTCTCTCTCTCTCTCTCTCTCTTTCTCTCTCTCTCTGTCTCTCTCTCTCTCTCTCTTTCTCTCTCTCTCTCTCTCTCACCTCTCTCTCTCACCTCTCTCTCTCTCTCTCTCTCTCTCTCTCTCTCTCTCTCTCTCTCTCTCTCTCTCTCTCTCTCTCTCTCTCTCTCCCTCTATCTCCCTTTCTCTCTCTCCCTTTTTCTTTATCTCCCTTTTTTTATCTCCCTTTCTTTTTATCTCCCTTTCTCTCTCTCTCCCTCTCTCTCTCTCTCTCCCCCCCCCCTCTCTCTCTCTCTCTCTCTCTCTCTCTCTCTCTCTCTCTCTCTCTCTCTCTCTCTCTCTCTCTCTTTCTCTCTCTCTCTCCCTCTCTCTCCCTTTCTCTCTCTCTCTTTATCTCCCTTTCTCTTTATCTCCCTTTCTCTCTCTCTCTCCCTTTCTCTCTCTCTCTCCCTTTCTCTCTCTCTCCCCCTTTCTCTCTCTCTTTCTCTCTCTCTCTTTCTCTCTCCCTCTTTCTCTCTCTCTCTTTCTCTCCCTTTCTCTCTCTCCCTTTCTCTCTCTCTCTCTCTCTCTCTCTCTCTCTCTCTCTCTCTCTCTCTCTCTCTCTCTTTCTGTCCCTTTCTCTCTCTTTCTGTCCCTTTCTCTCCCTTTCTCTCTCTCTCTCTCTCTCTCTCTCTCTCTCTCTCTCTCTCTCTCTCTCTCTCTCTCTCTCTCTCTCTCTCTCTCTCTTTCTGTCCCTTTCTCTCTCTTTCTGTCCCTTTCTCTCCCTTTCTCTCTCTCTCTATATATATATATATATAAATATATATATATATATCTCTCTCCCTCTCCCTCTCCCTCCCCCTCCCTCTCCCTCTCCCTCTCCCTCTCCCTCTCCCTCTCTCTCTCTCTCTCTCTCTCTCTCTCTCTCTCTCTCTCCCTCTCTCTCTCTCTCCCTTTCTCTCTCTCTCTTTCTCTCCCTCCCCCCCCCCCTCTCTCTCTCTCTCTCTCTCTCTCTCTCTCTCTCTCTCTCTCTCTCTCTCTCTCTCTTTCCTCCTCCTCCCCTCTCTCTCTCTCTCTCTCTCTCTTTCTCTCTTTCTTTTTTATCTCTCTCTCTCTCTCTCTCTCTTTCTCTTTCTTTTTTTTCTCTCTCTCTCACACACACACACACACACACACACACACACACACACACACACACACACACACACACACACACACACACACACACACACACATCCGGAAATATGTTAAAATTTCTCCTTTAATTTAATGTATTCACGAAAGTGAGGACCGAATATCCATTGCATAGAGTTTGCAACACCGGTTCTATTTAAAGCACGATGTTTGCGTTGCACATGCACCGTGCGCTGGAAATCCGAAGGTCGGCCCAGAGACTATTATAAAATAAATCGGCTTTTGATGAAGCCCATGACGCCACGCATGTTCTCTCTACGCTGTGTATTTATAGAACGCATCCTTGTTAGAACGCAGACGCAGCGCTTACCTCGGGCGCCGCGTCCTGGCGGGAGAGCAGAGTAATGAGGGGGGATGGTTGACCCGGCATATGGCGGCCCGACGTCGTGGCCGGTGAGGCAAGCCAGAAGGCGGCCAGTTGCGGCGGCGGCGGCTGCGGCGGCGGCGGCGTGGTGACGTCACGAGGCCTTGTCGAGCCTCCGTCCGCCGGCGTGATCTGGCTCTGATGAGTAACGCGGCGTAAGTGATCGCATCGGCAGCTGATATTTAAGATGGCCGGACCTGCACCCGGCCCAGATTACTAATTTAACGCTGAAATAAATTGAAGGTTGCGAGGCAAAATAGCTGTGGTTCGTCGATAAAATTAGCTGGGGATTAGATGTAATGATGATGATCCGACGACGAAAATAACTCTGGATATAATATGGGAAGCATAATTCGTATTTTAAGATAGAAATTCTCCTTTGGAGTCGGCTGAAATATTGGGGTTCAAAAGACGGAGGAAAATAGCGTGGAGGGAAAAAATGTGATTACGCTAAATACTTTCACGGTCATCGAGGATCTCTAATAATTTCCAAGATGTTGAATTTAAAAATTCTTGCGTCCAGCATTACATTTGTATTTTTTGCATGCAGTACATTTAGTATGGAATATTTATCCTAGTTGATCTGATGACTCATAATTAAAGATGAATATCCCTGCTCATGCCAGGTTCGAGGCTTGATGGACCTGGTCACTGGCCTCCTTTCCGCTGCAGGCTCTGAGGAGGATCAAAGGGAACAGTAGATATTGATAGACACTCTAATGATAGCTACCCGATGTTTTTTTATAGGCAGATACTATAATGGTATATATCCGTTATTTATATTACCGTAAAAATAGACGGTGGGTTTGTTTGGTCAATGGGTCAAGTAACGATGACGTCACAAGAGCCCCACATATTCGAGACGTGGTGCGGGTCGTGAGGATTTATGATCCTAAAAAACACTAGATGGCCGATTTGTCTCCCGTCTTGCGCCTTGAACATTCTTCAGTTACATACAAACGATGATGATGAGTACCATTGTCAACACGAGGTCAGTTGTTCTCCAGATATGCTTCGAGAGCTAACTAAAGTTGAGTCATGGTCTCATCAGGAAGGAAAATGTTTGGATATTTGGCAACAGTCTTTTTTTTTATCAGGGACGATAATGAAGGACTCACAAATGTTGGACTGCTGTTAATGGCCCCTCCTCTTTGGCAGGTGTACACCAATAACGAGAACTGCTCCTCGACCATGTGGCAGCAGACGCACGAACGCCGCTCCTTCGCCACCTACCTCAACGACGCCGGCTACAGGACGGGTGAGTCTGCCTTAACATTCTTAATGTTGTTGTTGTTATCTCTGTCGATCGGAGGAGATTTTGTAATTGGCTGCATGTGCAGGTGACTTGGTTTATTAGCAGGGTTACGCGAAAAGTTGCAGTCGGGCTGCATTGTTTAGATTTTAGTGATCCAGGTAGATGAGTAGATGTTGGATTGATTAAAATAGGGTTTGTGATAAAGACAAGGTGTTTGGAGTAGATCATTGTAGATCAGAGGAAAAGTTATGAGTAAAGGGTAGACGACTGATTTGGGGCTAAGGATTACATGGCCAGTTACCAAGGCGATCGGGACCAAATTTTAAGACTAGGTTGCCTATGGCCCGGGACCGAGGGAGGCCATTTTAGTGGTGGTCTGGGGCAGTGGACTGATGTACATTTCGGGTCAGAAAGGGGTACGTGGCGAGGAATGGAGAGGGAGTAGAATTTCGGACCAGGTTTGATGAAGGGACAGTGTTGTGGAATTTTGGAAAGATTAGTAATTTATGAAGTAAACAAGCTGTCGGGGTTTGTGCGTTTCGATTGCTTTGTAATTCAGTAATATTAGCTTAACATTTTCTTCTATATTTGTATGATGGTTTTTAGATTTTATTTTTAGATGTTTGTTTGTTTTTTATTATTGTTGAATAGTTTATATTATTATTTTAATTCCGTTATGATTGTTATGGTATCATCATTACCATTAGTATTTGTTTAGTTATTATCGTATTTATTTGCTGTTGATTTTATTACTGACGTTATTTTTTACATTAATATTTTCGTCACAATGGTTGTCACGGCGTCCGCAAGTGTGCTTAGTGGAACCAAATGGTCTTGCCTCCTCTTCGCCTCCTGCCTTTTTCAGACATGTCATATTGTCAAAAGCTGACTGTCGGAAGTTTGACTTAAATGTGTTGTATAAAGACTGTTTCTAAATAGATTTTTTTGTTTTGCTGTAAATGATGTTATTATCATAATTCTGATGATTTATCTTTTTTAACGGTGCTCATGAATGTACTGTGTCGGGTACTATACATGTTTTCTAGCTGTTAGCAGTATTCCCAAAAAAACTTCTAACAGTACGCAAAGAAAATCAAGCACGAAGCGTATCGCCTTTCCTTTCGTCACCCTCTCGCCATCTCTTTGCGCCGCCTTTATTCGCCTTTGCTTTGTTCCGTACATTCCTTCGTCTCTGTATCTCTCACAACGAGGGAAAAATCCCGTTACAAGTAATCGTTGTCCCCCGTAACTTGTCCAACACGCGGGGAGATGTCTGGTCGGCTCGTAGAGGGTGATTTGTCGGGAGTGGAAATTCGGGCGGGAAGTTTGGAATGAAAACATCCCTGCCGGTACAAGACAAGATGGCAATTACAATGGCACGGGTATTGTAAACATGGCGCCAAATGCCAGATGTCACCGGGTATGTGCGGCAGAAAGAAAACAAAATTGCGCGGAGGGAGTATATCCTTTTTAATGAGTTTCTAGAACGATGTTCGTGTCGTACAAGGTGTAGACAGCCCATTACACGCAAATGGCGGACGGTGAAAGAGGGAAAGGAAAATAAGTTAAAAGGGGGAGGGAAGGGAAGCCGGGGAGAGGAGTATAAAAGAGAAGAGTAAAGAAGAGAAGAGTAAAGAAGGGAAGGGAAGGGAAGGGAAGGGAAGGGAAGGGAAGGGAAGAGAAGAGAAGAGAAGAGAAGAGAAGAGAAGAGAAGAGAAGAGAAGAGAAGAGAAGAGAAGAGAAGAGAAGAGAAGAGAAGAGAAGAGAAGAGAAGAGAAGAGAAGAGAAGAGAAGAGAAGAGAAGAGAAGAGAAGAGAAGAGAAGAGAAGAGAAGAGAAGAGAAGAGAAGAGAAGAGAAGGAGAGGTGGGGAGTAGAGGGAGAAGGGGAGGCGGAGAAGCTAGCAACACTGAGTCATCCTCCTTGCTCAGTCTCACGACCTTGTTATTACAGACCAGGTAAGAGTACGTCGGCTACCTGTGCTTAGGCAGACCGTATTTTGAGCGCCGGCTTCTGCATCTCGTGCTTACATTTCGCTTTTCCTTGGTTGATTTTTCTTCTTTTTATCTTGTTCATTATTTTTTCTCCTCCTCCTCCTCTTCGTCGTCATCGTCGTTGTGAAATCATCATCATCATCATCGTCATCATCATCATCATCATCACATCGTCATCCTCAATCATTATCATCATCGTCATCTTCATATTATCATCATAATGTTATCATCATCATCGTCATCATCATATTATATTTTATCATCATCATCATCATCATCATCATCATCATCAATCATCATCCTCAGTCATCATCATCATTTTTATTATAATCTTCGTCCACCTCCAGCTCGTCCTTCTTTTTCTCCTCTTCTTCCTTTTTCTTTTCTTTTCCCTTCTTCTCCTGTTTAAACTTTTTTGTTTGCCTTTTATTTCTTCTACTTCCTTCTCTACTTTTCTTCTTCTCCTTTGTCTCCATCTTCGTTTCCAGCTTCGTCTTTGTCTTCTTTCTCTTCGTCTTTGCCTTCTTTCTTTTTCTTCCATTTCTCTTTCCTTTTCTTCGTCTTCTTCTTCGTCTCCTCCTCCTCCTCCTCCTCCTCCTCCTCCTCCTCCTCCTCCTCCTCCTCCTCCTCCTCCTCCTCCCTCTCCTCCTGATGACCTAATGAAAAATTTCCCAAATGAAACCTTAACCCTGAATCTTCCTTCTCCTTCGCCCGTTTTCGCAGGAAGGCCGAGCAGGTAGTCCTTCCTCCACGGATTCTCTTGTCTGTGTAGTTTCCCCTTATTTGTTTTCAATATTTCTTTCTTCTAGTTCCGTCCCATTTTCATTTTTTTCCGTTTGTATTTTTCCTTTCTCGCATTCCTTGTACTTCTCTCTACATGCAACCCATAACTTCCACTTCCTCTCCTTTTCTCTTTTTCCTCTCCCGTTCCTTCTCGTCCCTCTTCCTATCTCCCTCGCCTTCTCCCATTCCTTTTCCCCTTTCCCTCTCCTTTTCCTCCTCTCTCGTCCCTCCTTCCTCGTCCTTTCTCTCATTTTCCCCTCCCACACTTTCGTCCCCCCTCGTCCCTCCTCTCCGTCTCACTCTCCCTCTCCCTCTCCCTCACCCTTCCCTCTCCTCTCTTCTCCATTCCTCTCTTTTCCACTCCACTCCTCTCTCTCCATTTTCCTCTCCTTCTGCCACTCCTTCCTCTTTTCCCTCTCCCACTTCCTCTCCCTTTCCCAATCCCTATTCCACTCCCTCTCCTTCTCCCAGTCCCTTTACCACTCCCTTTCCTTCTCCAGTCCCCTTTAACCACTCCCTCTCCTTCTCCTAGTCCCTTTACCACTCCCTCTCCTTCTCCTAGTCCCTTACCACTCCCTCTCCTTCTTCCCTAGTCCCTTTAACCACTCCCTCTCCTCCCTAGTCCCTTTACCCACTCCCTCTCCTTCTCCTAGTCCCTTTACCACTCCCTCTCCTCTCCTAGTCCCTTTACCACTCCCTCTCCTTCTCCCAGTCCCTTTACCACTCCCTCTCCTTCTCCCACTCCCTTTACCACTCCCTCTCCTTCTCCTAGTCCCTTTACCACTCCCTCTCCTTCTCCTAGTCCCTTTACCACTCCCTCTCCTTCTCCTAGTCCCTTTACCACTCCCTCTCCTTCTCCTAGTCCCTTTACCACTCCCTCTCCTTCTCCTAGTCCCTTTACCACTCCCTCTCCTTCTCCCACTCCCTTTACCACTCCCTTTCCTTCTCCCACTCCCTTTACCACTCCCTTTCCTTCTCCCACTCCCTTTACCACTCCCTCTCCTTCTCCTAGTCCCTTTACCACTCCCTCTCCTTCTCCCACTCCCTTTACCACTCCCTCTCCTTCTCCCACTCCCTTTACCAC
>NC_061830.1:21695590-21703090 GCF_019202785.1 Penaeus chinensis
AAACCTGGCAAGGCACCAGGAGTCAGCGTCCTGTTTACAGCACAAGTGCGGGCTTAATTAATGTGATTTACGGCATGTTCTTACGGTATCTGGACTGTAGATCTGCCCCCCCCCCCCCCCATCTGTGTAGGAAGGTGGCTGCATGACAACGGAAAAGAGACAGACGTTGTAGGTGCAGGATCTAACATTCTGTTTTCAGGGAATATCCCCTGTCTTCGTTAAATTTCTTCTCGCCTGTTACTGCGAATCTGAAGATGTTCTTCAGAAGTTGTTTTTTATATGTTGCAGAATGTCAAACGCATCAATATTTTGTTACAAAGCGTTACTCGAGTTAAGGGTCCTTGTGGAAGATGTGCGGAAGCTCTGTCGCCATTGTTACTCTCCCTGTTCGTCTTCTCCTCTTCGTTTCGCTTCTTCGCTTTAGTTAGGTTCCCTGAAGAAATGTTCCAGCTGTGTTACTGGCGGAAATCGTTTCTTCTCGAATTACTGAAGTTATTTTACGTTATATGCTTTTATATTTGATCGAAATAGAAAATTTCATTTGATATTATTCAAATATCGAAATGTAAATGTGTAAGTCGTGTCATCGTGGGAGCATATAGGAAGTCATTTGTATAAATAATTAAATTGTTTTCAATAATGTTTCTTGCCTGAATGTAATTTCCTGCCTCCATGAATGAATAATAGTTACGTGACTCTTTTTTATAACTTATTTTCGCCTAAGATGGATGACCTGGATAATGTCTTTTCGGTGTGTTTACGATGGAGTTAATGAACCAAACATGTACAGTTAATCACCTTGGCACGTAACTGCATTCATGTATAACGCACAGTTCAAAATATTTCGTTTTTCATCGCGCAGAAGCTTGTTTGAGTGAGTGCATGTTGATTCTTTCTCGTCCTATTGCCATCTGGCGTGCTTCCATAACTGTAGCAGGTGAAACTTTCGAGTGTATGTAGATGCGAAATGGATAATATACAGCACAACATTCCTATATTACGTAATCAGATTTTTTGCGCCTATATTGCGCTCGTAGCCCAGCTGATGTTCACTTTCCGTGGGCATGCTTATCCACTGCGGTAGGTGTTTATGTGCGTTTATGATTCCGTTTATATTTACTAACACTTGAAATAGATACATGATGGCGAGACGCCTGGTTTCCGCAGAAGTCCTGTTGAAATCTGAGGTTTACGGCCCTGATGTTAAGATCAGATGCTGCATGACCAAGGCCACTTGAAGTTTTGATTTTCTTGTTTGGCACTTTCAAAAAAATATATCATCCTTGCGTTTTCTTTTTTTAACGGGTTATGTATATTCTGTATTGTTTTGGTTCTGGAACATGCATAGTTTGTTTTTATGGGTAGTAACGTATTTCGTTTACTGAAGCTACATAAACTGTAGTTGCTTATGTGGGTTATGGCCTACTGTGCACCGGAATTGATGCAGTTTATTGTGTGTGAATATTTTGCTGCCTCGTATTGGTTATTGCCTACGGGACCCGACAGCCTAGGCATGTGCTTTATTGAACACTTTTACTAACATGAAATTGCATCGGATATTGTCACCCTGGATGAATGCAGTAAATATTATGTAGTATCTTATATGCTCGTGTCTGAGAACTGGCTTCAGAATGAGAAGAAATGCCATAGTATGGTAACTTTTTCGTTTCAAACTTAATCGTTTTAGGGAGAGAGACGCATGTGGTGTGTACGGGCAACTGCAGGCACACACTTGCCTGTTTAAATGAGACAGCTGATGAACAGGACGCTGTGAGCGAGCAAGCAATTAGCTAGATGGTTGGTAGTTTAGATATAAAGGATATAAAAGTAGAGTTTAAGTAATAGTGGTTGGGAGAGCGCTGTACAGGTCATGAACCGCCGCTGTCACACCCTGTGAAGAACACGTGCTCAAGTCACGGGTGCAAAATGTCGGTGATCCAACGCTGGGCGTGTTCATGGGTCTTCGCAGGTCACGGACTAACACACTCAAACAGGTCATGGCTGACTCGGTTCACAGGCAGGTCATTCACTCTGCAGGTTGAGGCTTACACAGGGTCACGGACTGTAAAGGTTAAGGGGTCGGGCGGTGCGCTGCAGAAAGAGGCGGGATAGGAAGAACTGAGATTAGGCATTTCCAGAGAAAAAAAGGTGTTCTGGGAGACGCAAAAGAAAAATTGCGGCAGAACGCGTTCGAGGCTGGCCCAGGGACAGAGGTGAATAAAAGGTCGAGGCCGAGAAAGCCATGGCGAGGAAAGGACAAGTGGCTCAAGGCCGGGGAAATGCAAAGACACCTACCGTTTGAACAGTGACAGTTTCACTGCTATATTCATTTCGTGTCATGGATACACTAATCTGCTTCGGTTAAAAAATTGATAGTGAGAGCCACGTATTTAAAGGAGGTTGAAGGCTCACCGTGTGCGTGCTTGGGAACTGGAGGGGGAGGAGTAGAGAGGAGAAGGCGTGAAAGTCAACAGTAGCAGGGTGTGAGGATTTGAGGAGTTGGGAGCGAGGAGAGTCGCAGTGGAAGGACTGAGGAGAGCGAGAAAGAGGAAGAGAAAATAAGCAAGGCAGAAAGGCAGGCGGGAGCGGCTAAAGACAAGGCAAAGCCAAGCGCAAAGCGAGCGGAGGCAGGTAGGAGGAGCCATGGCACGTCCGCGGGTGTTTCGGGGTCGCGTCCAGGGAGGAGCCGAGAGGACGAGTGAGTCACAGCGTTGTTGCAAGCGGAGGGGGTGAGAGGTAAGTGAGAATTTCACGGAAGAATAAGACTGAAAACGGGGAAGACAATACTTTGGGTACGCTCTGTGCCGTGCGTGATGTACACGCAGATAATGGATGGCACCCGACATGAAATCAGTAATGACAATTTTCATGACCATTCTGTGGGCCAGTCACATAGCAGATGGATGACGGAGCCGAGCTGGTCACGGCTAATCAGCGTCCCGAAGTGACGTCACGGGGAGGGCGGCGCTGCGGTGACCAGGTGGAGGGATGATGGAGGAGGATGTAGGAATATCAGACTGAGCTTTTGTGGTCCGCGCGTGTGTACCGTCAGCATGCAGGTACATCTGCACTTAAATTTGGGAAGCATTAGCCGGAAGTGTTTGTAATTTGGTATTGTTCCTGTATTTTATTTTATGGGCTACTTTAGGTAATGTGAACGTGGATAAAAACTGCAATAGTTGGGGTGAGGGTGAGTCAGCAAAAGTGGCACTTGGTGCGGTGCAGAGGGATGTCAGAGGCCAGTGAAGCTGAAGTGGGTTGTTTTGTTCGCTGAATTCTTTATAAATGGCACCAGGAACTATAGAACTATAGTTTCTTCCTTCATGACCACTGCGAGAGGCCAAGATAGACGACCTATTGTTACGAAGCCATGAGGGTAGACTTGTGATGACGCCATGAATTGGTGTACAATTCTTTATGCTGATTGATGTACGAACAAGAGCAGTCAAACACGATACTGACGCACGCGATATTATTTACTTTAAACCGCTAAAGACTTCGACGGCGGCTCTCCAACTGGGGGCAAAAGTAAGTGTCAGGGTCGCAAGTCCAAATAATTTTTTTTTTTTTCGAATTACGTTAAAAAGTGACTCCAGACGTGGGTGTTGCTCATACAAAAAGCAAACTTTTTCCCTTTTTCCATTCATGAAAGTTAATAATTTGATTCAATATTTGAGCGGAGGGTGAGGAGAGCGTAAGGCGTGGACCGAGGCGGCAAAAAAAGACCGAGAACCACTTGCTTGCTGAGTTACCCACGTGTGATCGGGCTTTTATGAGCTGTTCCACCCTGCTTCAGTAGTGGCTTAGCCGCATGTCTGCCAGAGCGTATGTCCACACGAAGGGGGACCCATTGAATCTGCTGCCGCAAGGAGGGCGGAAATCAGAGGTGCCTTGGCAGGCGAGGCAGTGTTATCCATTTCATGGCTCTTTTTATGTTTAGATTTTTTCTGAAATTTTCTGTTTTGTATTTTTGTCATTGCATCATCATAATTGGAAGTAAATGTGAGAAGAAAAAGTCGGTGTACTTTTCATTTTTTTTTTTTGTTTGTTTGTTTTTATTGATAAATACACTTTGCATTTATTAGATATTGCACGCGCGCGCGCACATACACGCTAATGCACACACACACACACACACACACACACACACACACACACACACACACACACACACACACACACACACACACACACACACACACACACACACACACACATGCACACGCACACGCACACGCACACGCGCAAATAGGTGAACAGATACACAAAAAATCCCATTTTCCGTAGTATCTTATTTTAAAACAATGCCTGCACTGCATTCCAGGTTACTTCGGGAAGTACCTGAACAAGTACAACGGGTCACATGTGCCGGTCGGGTGGCGCGAGTGGGCGGGGCTGCTCATGAACTCCCGCTACTACAACTACACCGTCAACAGGAACAACCACTGGGTCAAGTACGGTGACCAGTACCCAAGGGTCAGTATCTCCGGCGCCATCGTGCTGAAGCCTTCAGCGTGGGCCGGAATATTTACGTGTGTTTTAAGTTTACGGATTAGATTATTGGCTGAATAGGAAGTTGAGAGACTAATTTGTGATAGATGAGTGTGTTTTTGTGAGGCAAGTGGTTTGTGGACGAAGGAAATTGCTCAATTAGTTGTTTAGATTAAGGCATTGGGATTTACGTGAATGGATCAATAGATAGCTCATGATATAACACAAAACATACGACTTTTAAAAATGCGTAATAGTTATGCTGTGCTTTCGGGGCAGGGCTTGTGGGCCTCAAATCGGTTAATTTACCAGTCTTCCACCAATATATTTCCTCCTCTGCCCGACAGGATTACTACCCGCACGTGATCACCAACGACGGGCTGCACTTCCTGAAGACGAGCAAGCGCCTGGACCCGTCGCCGCCCGTCATGATGGTGCTGAGCTACCCTGCGCCGCACGGGCCCGAGGACTCCGCGCCCGAGCACGCCCACCGCTACTTCAACGCCTCCGACCACCAGTGAGTCACGAAGCGCTTATTACGCACTCTTTCGCCCGAGGGTCACAGCTTCCGGTCTAGTACAGTGGTAACGTGTCAGCCTCTCATCCGAGGGGTCGACAGGTTCGCGCCCTGCCCAGGCGCCTGGAGGTTACTGCTGTGGCTGGGCACCACGGTGGGTAAGGACTAAGCTCAGCCGAGTCAGCACCAGCTGACATACGTTAGCGAGTCGGCATTAGTCGACACAGGCCGGGCTCCCCTCATGGGCATAGCCCGGACTTATCCTTATCACTGTGTCACGGGGCTAATTCTGCTTGCTGACGTGACTTTATCCGCGTATCGCTGGTGGGACTGTGGGTGCGGTCAGGTGCCGCGGCTCTGCGGCTCTGCCACGAGGCTAGCTCTTTAGCACCGAGATCTAAAGGGAACCTTTTGCCTATGACTGCCTATTAGGGCTTCAGTTAAACACATGCAACAACGCAAGCGATTACGCGGACGACCTCGCTCATCCTCTCACACACTCACTTATTCACTAACTCACCCACTCAAGTCTTTCAAATCTCTCGTCCTCTCACCCTCTCATCCTTTCATCCTTTCACCTTTCACCTTTCACCTTTCACCCTCTAACCCTCTCACCCTCTCCCTCTCCCTCTCACCCGCTCTCCCTCTCACCCGCTCTCCCTCTCACCCGCTCTCCCTCTCTCCTTCTCCCCCTCTCTCCCTCGCTCTCGCCTTCCCTTCCTCTCGCCTTCCCTTCCTCTCGCCTTCCCTCCCTCTCGCCTTCCCTCCCTCTCGCCTTCCCTCCCTCTCGCCTTCCCTCCCTCTCGCCTTTCCTCCCTCTCGCCTTTCCTCCCTCTCGCCTTACCTCCCTCTCGCCTTACCTCCCTCTCGCCTTCCCTCCCTCTCGCCTTCCCTCCCTCTCGCCTTCCCTCCCTCTCGCCTTCCCTCCCTCTCGCCTTCCCTCCCTCTTGCTTTCCCTCCCTCTCGCCTTCCCTCCCTCTCGCCTTCCCTCCCTCTCGCCTTCCCTCCCTCTCGCCTTCCCTCCCTCTCCCTCTCTCCTTGCTTGAGCATCCTCAGAGTAAGAGGGATCAGAAGGTCAGATGATTGGGCAAGAGGCAGGTAATGCGCGAGGGCGTGAGGGATTCTCTATTGTTTAAGTTTCTGTTGTTTTTTCATTGCGTTTCTCTGTTGTTACTCTTACTGCAGCTCCTTTCTTCACTACACTTTTCTGATCCTTCTTCCTATTCGTTTCCTACGTTCTTACCCCAACCCGCTCTCCTTCTCCCTTTTGTCCTCCCCCTTCGGTTCCTATTAACTTTTCTGTTTGTTTCCTTTTCCCCCATATGCGCTGCCTGCTTTCCCTTCCCCTTCTTGCCTGCTTGCCCCTTCTTCCCCGCGGCGGTGCAAGCAGGAAGGCGTTGTTACATCATTCGTTGCCCAAGAGCGGGAGAACAATTGCTTTTGCGTCCATGGATGCTTTAAGGCTGCTTTCCCTCGGTGCTTGTGTTGCTTTTCGGGCCGTGACGAGACTCAGGCGCAGTCACTTTCGGTATTAGAGTGGATTCGTTGGACATTTGAGTTAAGATTACAAGAAGGAAAATGTGTTTATTGTGGAGATATAGAAAAGATAGAGTGAAGCGTGAGTGGAGACGTTGTGTCGCATGCCGTGAATGTGGTTATTAAGAGTTTAGTTTAGGTTTATGTTAAAAATGCTTGTATGACACTGACTGTCGAGGGTTTCCTAGTACATAAACATTATGCACCTCTTACTATATGAAGACCACTTCTTTAAGTCCAATAGATAAACGGATATACGCCATTGATATATATATATATATATATATTATTATTATTTTTTTTTTTTTGTCAAATACTTAAGCACTGATGCCTTTCTCATAGTCTTCAGATTCCTGATGTGGGCGCGCCATCATTGCGTTGCGCGAGTTAAAGTTAAAATGCGCAGGCTAGACGGGGATAAATTCTAGAGGTGAATTAGCTGGCGGCGCCACCATTATGAACGCTCCCGCAGGAGCCTTCCACTCGGTGTTACCATTATGCTATCATTATCATCCCTCATCCCGAACAACAGGCTGCGATCCTTGCGTGCGCGCGCCGTTTCGTCTTAGTGCCTGTTCCTTCCCGTCTTGCCCTCGTGCTTCGGGGCTGTCCCCTTTCCCTTGCTATATTACCTCAATACTCTGTCTTGTTCAGCTGTTCATCCAATGCCATCTGTAGCGTATAACTAAGACGGATCGCGATGGTGCTCCGTAATGGCTGCCGTGACTGGTCGTTGGGCCAAGGCGGTTATTATAGCAGAGCAGCGGGAGAAGCCTCGGGACGGTGGCATTTGACTAGGTGGCCCAGGGAATGTCCGTATTCCCAGAAGCAGTGACTAGGAACATGAATCGTCAGTGAATGCGCAGCGGGAGTTGAAAAATGGCTCGGCGTTCATCTCGTGGCCGGGAAACCAGGGGGCCTACCGCGGAAAGCGACGGCTCCCTTTGATACCTAGT
>NC_061830.1:21730590-21738090 GCF_019202785.1 Penaeus chinensis
GTATATATTTTATTTATGTATATTTACATATTTACATATATCTATATATATTTTTTATTTATATATATTTACATATATACATATCTACATACATATGTGTGTGTGTGTGTGTGTATGTGTATATATATATATTATATATATATTCATATATATATATATATATATATATATATATATATATATAGGGACTTTGTTTTATAGAAGACTGAGCAGGAATGTAGATATATTATATATTGTGTAGTATCCCACTGTTAATGGTATAGCTGTACTCATTATTTTGTTACTTTAAATTTCCTGCAGTTTGGATAACATTTTTTCCTTTGCAGATCCATACCAGCTGAGAAATGTGGCATTTACTTTATCCAATACTCGCTTAGCTGAGTTGCATCATCGCCTTGAGAAACTTCGCACATGTTCTGGAGCAGATAGCTGTGATGATTTTCCAAGTTCACGTGTAGGTCTAATAATACACTGTATAGTAATTTGATTTGAAATCTGTTCATTTTTGTTGTTATTATATGCACAAAACCCCTGCTGTCAGTAGAAGAAAAAAAAAATAATCTTAAGCTCTTTTACAGAAATAGGCAAACTCAGTGTACCATATTGTTCACAACTTGTTTATGATAGTCTTGAAGTTAGACACCAAGCAGAATGTATCTTAAAAAACTTCATCAGTTCATCAGTAGATAACTGAAACTTAGTAAGGGGGTGAAACTCCAATGTTGGAAGTTATCTATCTCCTCAGATGCAAAACATGAAAACCATGAATGCTGTGTTGATTCATTCACTGACACCAACTTTTAAGGTATAGCTTATAAACATCTGAACTCAGGATAAAGTCAACTTTCATATCATCCTCGCTGCCATAGTGTTAGCAGATGAATCAGCTCACTAATCATATTATTCACCTTTTTTTTTTACACCTGTGAGATATGGTATGTAGATTACTAAACAAGGATAGAATCTGACCATGAATTATGTAAACCTCTTATGGATTTCTTTATGTGAATATAGATATTGTATTAATATAGCAGCTGAAAGAATCCAGGACAGATAATAATGACATAGTGCCATCTGTGAAGAAATGTTGGCTAAGGAAAGAAGAGAGAGAATAGGAGGATACAGCCTACTTCTTCATTTAATGCTGTATCAAGATGGTAATAGACTGTTTTCCTTGCACAGACTCCATATCATCTCTATAGGTGGTCTATCATTCTGTACAATAACAATAAGTAACATTCTGTAATTTGTTACTTTTTTATAATACATCCTACTCCTGCATCATGGTGAGTAGGAATAGCATCCTGAGCATGGGAATAGTGTCCTCCCTGGAGCCAGTGCTCTTCTAGTCATGGCTCACTGATGGTGTATTCCACACTTGTTTACCAATAGAAATAGTGCTAGAGTACTTTCCTCTTAGCCCTCTCAGTATAATATTTAAGCTTTGTGCACTCATGGCGAGTCATCCCTGTCACCCTGACCTACAGCCAAATTTTTTTGAAGGCATATTCCTGTCACTCGGCCCTCAGCCAACTTTTCCATGACATGGTGGTCACATCACCTGGATCCAAGGATTTAACATATATTTGCAAAGTTTCATGTTGTATTTTGAAGATTACTCCTTGTACTAAGGATGCAGTAAGTTTTTCCTGCTAGATTGTAAGGACATCTTACCCACAAGCACATACACATAGACACACGTTGAACATGAACACACATTTAACCCAATGCCGACGAGCATGATGTGTACATACGTGCTATCCCCACTGTGAGTTACTTGTTTGATTGTTTTTACACATAGATGGCTGCTCTTGTACTAAGTCACCAATGAGCCAATTACGAGTACTGCCTATCTCACCCATTTACCCTTTTCTTTGATTTATGAAAACATTTTACATCATCTTATTTTGCTGTTACTAATGTTTATAACATTATAGTAATTATAATGTTTATAATAAAGATAACACCATCAATATTCATAGCACTAGTAAAAAATACATTTTTCCTGCCAATTCAAATCATGTAAGGTCACAAGGTCTACTAATTGACTCCTTTGTGGCTAAGCACTAACAGAGCCATCTATGTGCAGAGACATTTCACAAAAATATTGAAAATGAGCACAGCATTTCCCCCATTCTTTATTAATTTTCCCTGGTGGCATTGGGTTGAATACTCATATATACATTCTAATCACACACTTATCATATATGAATCTTATCTGAGTATTAAATTATGTTATTAAATATTTCAGGCAAGTGATAACAGCTTCGAAGATCCCCAAATACTTGAGCAAAGTGATGACCATTCTCTTATAAACAATGTTGTGGGTCCAGTAAGAAAACTATCAAAAGCTGAACGCTTACTTCAACGAAAGGAGAGACGCAGGCAACGCAAATTACAGAAAAAATTAAGACGCAAATATTCAGGTAAAGTTTTTTTTTATAACATTTAATGTGACTGTTCTCTTGATTACCATATACTGTGAAGTTTTATTGTCGATATTTTGAAATAGCATTAGGTAAATTAATAAGTAACAATGTTTTCTTTCCTAGGAAACCAGTTATATGGAGCTAGGAGCAGACATGTCCTGGATTCCATGGGATCAAGGAAACACAAAGTACGTTTGCCAAGAAAGAGCCGTCTGGGAAAGGAACAAAGAAGGCAGAAAAGAAGAGAGCGGAGGAGAAAGAAGAAATCAAGAAAAGAAAGACTTTTATCTAGTGGATAGTGTCTAAGAATATTTCTATTAATTTTATCCAATATTAACATGATTCATCACATAAGGTGATGGTTTATTTTAAGTAAAGTAGACTAGTTTAGTATTTTATATTTGTTATGTAGCTGCAACATAGACGGTAAGAAATGACTGCTACATATTATCACTAAATAGGATTATTACACATTAGGAAGAAATAGACAGCACTAGAATTTTGTCTGTGTCTATTACAGCTAGATAAGGAATTATCATGTATCAAGGAAACATAGAATATCTGACTCAAGAAATACTGAACTGAAAAATGGAAGTAAATGCAGAATTTGGGACATTTCTTGTTGCAATGATTTAATATGATATTGATTCACAGAAATTAGAAAAGTACTTAGGATTTTTGTGCATTGAAAAGGCTACCGTGTTTGGCATCATACTATTTGGAGGAAGCCAGGCACAGGAGGTAGCACTGTAGTAGTATTCATTATACTCGTTAGATGTGTTCATGTATTATAAGTATATAGTCATAGAGGCTTTTAAGTATAGGATTACCATTATTTATATGTGAATATTATTTTTATGGACTCAGAAGGCTTTTAATTAGCTGAATAATTTAAACATTCTTTATTTTCCATCATTCTCAGAACTTGATAAGACAATACTTTTACCTTAAGTACTCATAGTTCACATTACCCACCTGTGCTTTCATGCCCCAAGCTAATCCCTGAGAAGTAAAGGGTTTTAATGCCTAAAGCTGCTTGTAGGCCAGTAGAAAGTTATGATAAGAGATATACGAAATCAAAAGTTGTGGAATATTGAAAACACAAGTATAATGACATGAAAAAATACTAATTTAAATTGTTAAGTTTAGCATTTACACTGCACTTAAAGGAATTAAAATGTGTAACAACTTCATTTTGATAATGGAAAGATTAGATTAGTTACACTGGAACTGAAAATATCTACAAAAAATCACCATATGATCAAATCATTCCATGTTCCTTGTTTCATATATTTTTTTTTTTAAATCTTAGTATGATTGAATTATTCCATGTTCCTTGTTTTGTTACACAGTACATTAGCAGATATTAGCTAATACAGGTACACAGAATCAAAGATACAAACACAGCCTAGGTTATTAGCGTGACTTTTGTAATCATTGTCATTAGTGTCATGTCATTATTGTTATTATTTTTATTATAAGTGTGGTTATTGTTAGTTTTGTTATATTACCATTGTTAGTATTAATGTATTACCCTTATTATCTTTTTTGTTATTATGATTCCTCCTTTCATCAGAGAATTAATATAGATCATCATTTTCTACTGGCTCACAGATCAGCTGTTCAGTAATAATCCTGGTGCTTTTAGCCATCTGGCACTTTGCAAGTTATTGTAAAGCTTATAATTTTTTTTTCCAATACTTTAAGTGAAATGATTATATATCCCATTCATGTACCCAATCAAACAAAATTAAATTATAATAAGCTATTTTTAGCCTTTTGTATTTAGTAGTTTTTGTTACCATTCTGTGATAAACCATTAAAATCTCTTCACATCTTAATATTTATTTGTTTAATCATTATATGGTTGAAAATGTAAAGCCTAGTATACAAGTCCAATGCTACAAGTTAAAGATGATTATATGATAGGTCATATTCTTTGCTATTGTTGCGTAATACTCATGAACATGAATTTTATGACAAAATTGTGTTCTTTCTTTTAATCACCAACTGCCAAGTTCTTTTTACCCTGACATAGTTACATGTGTAGTGCTTTGCTTTTACAATATATGAAACTTGTCTCTTGAAATATGATCCAAATTTGAATGAGTTTTACTCAAGAAAATTTCCGGATTTCCTGAGAAGAATGTGACTTTGCCAATGGAAAATCAAGTATTATAATTAATGTTGTAATTGCTGTCTTAACTAATGTTGTTCCCAGGTCTGAAAATATAAACTATTTATACTCCTTGGTAACTTTTGTGTATAATATTAATATGAGTATTAAAACTCATAATTTGTCAGATCTTTCAAAAGAAATTTGAAATTTGGCTGCTCCTCTTTGTCAGACCTATGGATCAATCACATAGTACAATTAGCGAAGTTTTAAGAAGGTTCTGTATATTAGATAAGAGAATGTATGACTGAAATTTGAGACTGCTTTAATTAATTCAAATATACTTACAGAATTAGATTTGTAAATTATCATTGTCAGTTCCCTGTTATAGAAACTCCCTGGTCAGGTGGTATGCTGAGGAAGTATCACATTATGCTGAAATGTGATGATTTTAGATCCCCTGCTCCTGTAATTGTTCTTACTGGAATACACGAGATGTCAAATATAGAGAACTAACCCAATGCCAACCGGGAAAATGAACAAAAAGTGGGGAAAATGCTGTGCCCATTTTCTATATTTTTTTGTGAAATGTCTGCCCATAGATGGCTCTGCTCGTGCTTAGCCACAAAGGAGTCAATTAGTAGACCTTGTGACCGTACCTGATTTGAATTGGCGGGAAAAACGTACTTTTTACTAGTGCTGTGAATATCGATGGTGTTATTTTTATTATAAACATTATAATTAATATAATGTTTTTTAATATTAGTAACAGCAAAATAAGATAACGTAAAATATTTCGTAAATCAAAGAAACGGGTGAACTGACGAGACGGGCAGTACTGGTAACTGGCTCATTGGTGACTTAGTACAAGTGTAGCCATCTATGTGTTAAAACAATCAAACAAGTACTAACAGTGGGCATAGCACGTGTATACCCGTCGTACCCTTCAGCAAGGAGTTAACACTGTTGGTATACTTCACTGTAAGAAACTAGGTTGACCTTGCTTTCATGAAATTAAAACAATGATTTATAGAAATATTATGTACGCAATAGTAAATTGTCTGTTAATTACATTCATAATTAAGACAGCTAATATCTAGATATACATAATATTTGGAACTTTTATATTCTTTGATTTGTCAAGTTATTCCTAAATGATATAGTGATAGTTAATGATGATATTGTATTTTTATGCTTGGTTAAGGAATATTAAGGTAACCATACCCCTTCAACTGTCTAAAGAGTTTATCAGCACCATTAATTGCCAGTAACATAGATGAACATAAAAAAATTCTATATTCCTAAATTTCAGCTTCATAGCTCTAAATGAATGGAGTGTGCTCCTTGCTTGCATGGATGCAGGTAATTACTATGGGTATATTTGTAGCTTGCACTGTGACATATCAGGAGTATTAAATTGTGCTGTTTAGAACAGTAATATATCCTGATAGCAGAGAAAGTAGTAGTATAATTACAAACTGCAACTAAAGAAGAGTATTAAATGCTGAATTGTGATTGTCAAACTGGGCCCATTTCTGAACAAACGTATTTGAATAGTATTTTTTTTTTTTTCTTTTTCTTGGAGACTGCACAGACAGACATAAAGAGAGAAGAGAAAAAAATTCCAAACCCTGCCATCATAGTTCACCCAAGATGGCTAATATCCTTGAACATTGTTTCCAGCTTCTCATTTATCTTGGTTAACATGGTTCAGAGGAGTGGCAACAAAGAAATGGAAAACAATTCACATAACAGCCAAGTGATTTTTAAAATATATTCAGTAGTTATAAGTATTACACTTGTAATATTCAATTGCTGTGCCATTTGTGTAATATAATTTTTCAAAAGCAGGTTGTTCGTTATTGTTGGTGCTTGTCAGAGGCTTGTCTTCATAGTTCACTAATAGAATAATGTTACAATATGCAGTTATGAAGTATTCTGGTTTGCATAAACAAATATATATTAGTCTGTAACTGATTTGTAAATAAGTTATGTATATATCTAATACAAAATGCAATTTCTAAGTATCTGTCAATATTAAAAATTCCAATTAAGTAATGAAAGTTCTTTGGTCTTTTCTTTCTTTGGTTTAATTTTATTTTAGTAATCATTAATCCTGCATTTATCATTAACTGACATAAGTCTTTGGCAATGTAATTCCTAAGGAAATGTTTTCACCTGTGAGAGTTTAGAGGTTTGCCTTGAATGCATGACAAATACCTCCTCAAGGATTGTACAATATTAGGTTACTGTAAACATACTCGTTAATGATGTACCTTTTTGAAATAAAATTCATGTAATGATGCACATTTTTTAAAAAGAAATAATCACCTTTTCTTTTTAATTGAAAAGCATGTAGATTATATATGCAGACACTGAAATAAATATAAGGAAATAAAAGTAAGGACTTCAATCAAAATCATCATAAACAGATATATATATATATTTAACATGATTTATAAAGTATTTTGAAGAATATAAAAATGTACTACTCTCATACACAGTTATTGAATCCTTCCTGAGAGCATAATTATAATAACAAGATGAATATATCAGCCAAGCAAAGAGGATGAAGAATGCTTTGTCTGGAGTTAGTGCATTTCTAAATATCAAATAGTACAATGGGTCATGATCATACACAGAAAATCCAAGTATTTAAATTGCTGTCCTACAGTGATCCAACGTTGTTAGAATTCCTAACAGTTTATATATAATGAAAATGTATCCTTTCCAGTTTACATGGAAAAAAAAAAGTGGGAAAAGTTTCAAATGAAATGTATCAACATCAGCACCATCCATATCTGATTTGTATACTTTAACAATGTATGCTAAAGTTTCTGGTCAACTTTAACATAACTTGTCATTTACTACAAACCAAAAAAATTACAGGTAATAAAAATTAGTCCTTCAAAATCTATATATCTTATTGAAAAACTAAAGTGAATGCAAGAGAAT
>NC_061830.1:21748090-21750590 GCF_019202785.1 Penaeus chinensis
TCACTGTATTTGTTATTTCCTGTTGCTGTATTTTTTAATCAGTCAAGGGTCTTTTACTCCCATATTATTTATCTTACTTTGCTCCAATAGCCTGGCCACGCAAGAAAAAGTTTTCTGATAATGCTGATGGGGCCCCTTATCTAAAAGTCTGATTTCGCCAAGTATATAACTGTCTGGATTCTGACGAGGTTAGGCATAATGTTACTAGGAAACCTCACCTTCGTTAAATTTGGGTTGGCCCTCGTAAATGTTGTTGTCTGAAGAAGGACTTATCAAACTGATTTCTGATTTCTGGTGAGGGGCAGCCCAAGCTAATATGGAGAAAATGTGGATTTAAGATCATTAACATGATGCTTATTCGCTACAATTAGGATATCAGTTACGTATGCTCGTTTAAATGCATTTTAGCCATAACACTGATAACAAGGGTACTCATCAATAATATAGTTTACATCGATGAAAGCTGTATCAGATTCTGTTCTGCTGCATCTACAGTTTGAATGCAGCAACATATGGAATCTATAAATTTTGTTGCGATTTGCTTTTAATGATAAAGCTCACCAGAAGGATAAGACATACGTATAAGTACTCACGGTCATTCACATGGTTAACAAATGTTTTCATCATCATTATCATTATCAACCGAAGTGATACACATGTTAGAATGATTGTAGCAGGAACACCCTATTTGGCAGTTAGATAACGTTGTTCTCAAAAGGGCTTGTCAGGAATTAGATGTACACGCTTAAAATCCTAAAGCTAAGACACTAAGCACTCTGAAAATTGTTTATTCGTATACGGTTTTTACCTTTTCTGGTCAGAACGCATTTTCTTCGGACCTTTCTCTGGGTCTGCCTAGTCACGTAAAAATCCAAGAATTTAGGAAAATAACTACATTCAAGTTTAAATGAGTTTTAAAGCGGTGGAAAAAAAACCTACAGGCCAGATTAATGGCCATCAGAGACCTCAAAAGTGGTTTTGTCGTGCTGTACGACTGGCGCGGAAGTGGTTAGATTGCTTACTAGCTAATGACGTCCTATATGATATAGGCCTAATTATACGTTTTGATTCATAGCACTAATGTACCCCACGTCGTTCAATTATAGTGGAGTTGAAGTTTAAAATAATTCAGATTGTTAGTGTTCACCTTGTTGACACAAACACTTACAATGCTAAAACGTGTACATTGCGTTGTTCATTGATGAGCTAAAAGTCAAGAGTTACCAGGGAAGCAAATGTTAGTGGATTCCATAAAATGACCATATAAACTAAAGGCCACATTTTCTTCATCCTTTGTTAATGATATTTCCTTAGAGTATACCGAATTTGACAGTTATGCATGATTGTTGAGTGGATGGTTTGAAATATAGAAACACTGGTGAGAATTAAAACTTGAAGAAATGTTGTACACATTAATTAATGTCAAAACAGTGGATAACATTTATCCAATATAGGATATGAAACAGCTGATTACTTTGGAGCAACAATTTGGCAAATTGCACTCAACTTGGAAATATTATTGCAAGGCGTCTCTTAATATTTGCCGAACGGTAACAGTCGTCATCTGCCAGAATATTCCGATTTACTCCCAACTCATAATTTTGTGGATTTATATGCTTTTACGTCATTAAGCTCATACATGCGGTTACAGGTTTTTCCCTGGTGTTCGGCTGATGGACACTAAACAGGTACGTGTGACGTCACAATAATATTTTAATTGCGTATTTCTTAGGAGCCTTACCTGTGTGGACGCAAAAGACGCTCGCAAAGGCGGAGGTCGATCGGCCCTGCGACGTTATCGCCTTTGGCGTTTCTTTGTTGTGTTTGCCCTCCAAGAGACCAAAATCAGCTGGCATGGGTTTGTCAGTTGGTACTTTACCGAACGTGTATTTGTTGATGTAAAGCAAGAGCGGATATGCATGGGGGATTAGGGCGATTATCATAGAGGTGGTGGCATTGCATGAGGTAGGCCTACTAAGACAGTTTTAACTGTAATCTTTGATATATATATATATGTATATATAAACACATACATACATGTATACATGTATCCTTATACCCCATATCATATGCTACAACTGAATAAATAATGTTGACAGAGATATATTATAAATCATGTTCAGAAATAATGTATAGTCAACAAAATGCCCATCTCTTTTGCTGCTACCGTGATTGCGGAAGAAAAGCAAAAAAAATACAACAAAAAACCCACCCCACCTACAAAAACACAAAACCACAACCTACCACCAACACATACCCCACAAACCCTTTCCAACACAACAAATCCCCAACACCAATTTTACCAAAACCCCACCCTACCCCAAAACCACCACACTAACACAACCAAAACAAATACCACCAACCATCCCAACACCCCTTCCCCCCCCTTTTACAAACCCCTTTACCACAACAAAACAAACCAAATTTTTAAAAAAAACATTAAAAACCAAATACACAAACCAAAAACAAACACACAAAAAAAACCACACACCACTTTTCC
>NC_061830.1:21753090-21758090 GCF_019202785.1 Penaeus chinensis
GTTTCTCTCTGTGAAGCTGCTGGAGAAAGTGATGTGGCGGTGGACCTGTGCCTTAATTTTTTTCGGCTTGGTTTATTGATAATGTGATTTGGAGGCATACCCCCTGCCAATGTCAACTAGTCTGTCAGCAAGCTCATTCCCTTTGATGCTTATGTGGCTGGGGATCCAGTTTATGATTATTCTTCTACCTTTAACAATAATCCTCTGCGCTATGGTAAGCACAGGAGGTGGATGTCATTGGGCATAATGTATTGTAGACAGTCAATGGCTGCCCTGGAATCTGTATGTATGACAATGTGTCCTTCCCTCAGGACCGCGTGGGCTTGGGCTCCCATGATTGCAACTCCCTGCAGCGATGAGGTTTTGTCTATTACCATCATAGATTTTGTGACATACCTTCCTCCAAAGCCGGCTCCACCAGGCACCCAGGTAAACAAGCAATCCTTTCTTGCTTTTGCCTTAGGACTAAACATGAGGTGTTGGTTCTTTCTCCTTGAAAAGCTCATGACAGAGAAATCGACCATGGTTTGTGCCCACGGCAGGGCTTCAATATAGTCAGGGTCGGGAGGGTCCATGCCCTCAGCAAGTAGTTGCTCTTTGGGTTGATAACGCATCAACACCCTGGCTGTGTGTGACAGCCAGGAGTTGTTTACAAAGACCTCATAATCTTGTTCTTAATCTCTGATTCCCTTTTGGATCAGGGTCTCCTGAATAGCAAGAGAACATGCTAATTCAAAAGCCTTTTCCAGGTCTAAGAATACTACCACAGACGTGAAAGGGCTGGTTGTGCTTACGACCGTGGCTATGCTGTGTGCTGTGCTCATGCCCCTTGTGAACCCATGGAGATGTTCGTGTTGGGGTCCCATTTTCCATTGGAACCAGTTTAGTACCTCTCGGCCGTCAGTTTAGTACCTCTGGGGCGATACATCCCTGGCTCCTTTGGTTTTGGGATGGGAACTATGTCATCCCTCTTCCAACTCTGAGGAAGAATGAAAGTTTCCCAGGACTTCTTGATGAGTTGCAGGAATGCAAGCTCACCAGCCAGTCCTAGGTGGGAAATGAGGGGGTACGAGATCCCATCAGTATGATGGGATCTCCCATTGTATGTTTTCCATAGTTCCCTCAGAGAAAAGGTATCTGTGGTATCTGGTTCGGCTGCCCTTTTTCTGATATGAGTAAGTCTGCCTGGTTGTAGACATTCTTGGTATGCCCTCAATTCGGCTGGCAAACTGTTGCTGCGTGTTCTCGAGAGAACTCGTGCACCAGCCTGTTTGCCCCTGATCGAGGGTCGTGGTGTGTGCACCTCGGGGCTGAACAGCTGGTAGTGCTCGCCTGATCCATTACCACAGCTCTGTAAGGGTGGTCTGGTTCCCTTAGGAGGGCTAGATTGTCAGATCTTTTTTTTTACTTTCGTGTGTGTATGTGCGTGTGCGTGTGTGTGTGTGTGTGTGTGTGTGTGTGTGTGTGTGTGTGTGTGTGTGTGTGTGTGTGTGTGTGTGTGTGTGTGCATTCATACACACACATGCGAACATGAGCACACTCGAATTTATATATATATATATATATATATATATATATATATATGTGTGTGTGTGCGTGTGTGTGTGTGTGTGTGTAAGTTTATGTGTGTGTGTGCAAGTATATAAACACACAGATAGATAGATAGATAGATAGATAGATAGATAGATAGATAGATAGATGGATGGATAGATATAGATATACGCATATGCGTACACGCACACACACACACACACGACTACCCATATATATATATATATATATATATATATATGCATATATATATGAAAAAATATATATGCATTTATTTATATATATACATTATATACATGTAAAGATAGATAAATAGGTTAATGTGTGTATATATATAGATATATATGTGTATATATACATATATATGTATGTATGTATATATATGTATATAATAATAACAATAATAATAATAATAATAATAATAATAATAAATTCACAGTTTATTGAGAGAAGATGCACTCAAAGGCTGAAAATATACACTAGAAGTAGTTATTGACACAGTTTAAGCAATAACAATAATTCAAATATTACACTGATGTTCATTAATTAGCTTGACGATCGTAGCGATGGGGCTGGCGAGGGTTGTTCAGTAGTTTGTTGCCGACCGATCTTGGATGCTATTCGTGAGTATCGGAGATCAGGAGGAGTTAAACGCGAGTTCTTCGCTGTAGGTGGTGTAACTTGGGACCAAGAGAATTCTAGTGGCACGTCGTCGCGGTCGCTCTATTGCTCTCCACTGGGTGAGGGTTAGGCTTGATGACCATGCAAGAGATGCATGCAGGAGTTTAGGAAGGATGAAGCTCCTGTAGATGTTGCAGAGCTTGGAAGCTGGTGTGCCAGGGGACCGCAAACGACGCAGCATATACAGCCAGTAGGATGCAGATTTGATAACCGAGACCAAATGTTTGTTCCAGTTCAGCTTGTCGTCTATTATTCATTCTTATATGTGCCATCACCGAAGCGATGTTTGATGAACTACTTGGCGCCATGTTGACATCATGTAGTTGACTAGATCTTTATACTGGGGTGGCTGGCCAATGATCCTTCTTCAGGGGAGGAAGTCTTGGCGAGATCAAAATGCATTACGACGGTTTTGTTGTAGATGATGGTTATGTTCGGCCCAGTTGGTGAGACTGGTGAGGGTTGTTTAATGGTTATTGTAACCTGGTTGTTGGTTGTTAACCTCCGAGGCTATGTTTGAATCGTCCACATACTTCTATCGTTGTGGAGTATCACTGGTGATGGCAAGGAAGGCGAGAGGTCCGATTTTTTTTTTTTTTTGAGATGACCGTCGCGAGGTCAACGAGTTCGAAGGTTTTGCGGAAGTCGATAGAAGGTGTGCAGACGGAAGTTTTCTCTTCCCTAATGATTAGAAACTAATTAGGCAATATGAAGGAGAGCAGGATCGGATATTGCCGAACTGCTGTGAGTTGCAGGTCGGAGAGTGATGCTGGATTACCTATTTTGGGGTCTGGAGTGACATATCCGATTTCCCAGTTGTTGGGCATTTTAATTGATGAAGTAATTATTTTTTGGCTGACTTAATTTCACGGATGAATTTGTCCCACAACGCATTGGTGTGGGTAGTGTTGCCTGATCGGAAGGCGTTGATGCAGCAGCCTTTTAATGTGGTCCGAGAGGCAAGGAAGATCTGCCGAGTGGGTGGAAATGGATTTTGTGGAAAACAGGGATGGAAGGCTTTGCTGACGAAGGTAACATCGTGACATCGTTGACAGTGGTAACTTCGACCAAATTCGCGAATGGATGATTGAGTGAGTGGTCCGTAGGTTTTAACAACTCGTTTGTGTGTGCGAGACACAGTGAGCAGTGGAGACAAAGGTATCGTTAAATGTGTACTTCGACCGACCGACTGGGTATAAGGGTTGAGGTTGCTTGCAATGGTCAGCTAGATGTGTTAGAAGTACATCTAAAGTGTTGTTGCAATGAGATGGAAACTTACTACTGCCGCGAGGGGCTTAAGGGCCAATCACATTAATCTATTCTGTCCATGGATCCCTTTATAGAGCTTGATGCTTCCCTAGTTGTAAACGGATCCGAGACGAAAATCCATACGCAGCGCGAAAGATATTGCCCAAACAAAAACTATAATAACATTATTTTATCATGATAAAAACTAATTTAATCATAAAATACCAAGATATATTGCATCGAACGTTCATTTGATGAACGATTACAAACATTAACCCACTCTGACACGCCAAAAAACATTGAGCTCTCTTGGGAAGTTATTTACTTGTGGAACACCAGTCATAAGGATTATAAAAGCACCCTCGATGGAAAGCTGAACTGAGACGATGGTTCTCTCCGAAGGAACACTGAATGTAGTGTGACCAATCCCTCTCTGTAGCTGACCAGATTCCGGCGCTCCTATCTTGGGATCCTATGACAGACTAGACTAGCGTGACCTTCGCTTTAGGAGGCGGAGACTACGGCCTAATGATCATCCCCGCCTTGGACCTCAGCCCACGCCTAAACTAATTTTATAAGGTCTTTTCTTCTCCCTCTTTCCTTTTCCTTCTCTTTTTCACCCCTTCTTTCCACTTATCCTAATCGTTAATTCATATTTACCCTTTTCGCCACAATACTTTACCATAATGCTGTGTAACCTTTGATGTAACATTTATTTTTGACCACTGACCATTCTGGAAATCCATTAACATTGCCATACTGAACCAAAAATTTTACCTGGGGGCTTTGCCTCCAGGCCCCACCCTATCGCCATATTGTTTATACGGCGTTGACTCCGTATATGTTGACGCGGCAGGAAATGTTCAATAAATAAGTAAAATTGAGATATATCTAATTTATTTTGAAGGTCAGTAGTGTTCACTTCATTCATATCGCTATAGATAACCAATCTAGAATTGGGGCACTGGGCCCTTAGTGTATCCGACGTGTGGTCCTGTAAGAGTATGTTTCTGCTGGGGGTCCGCGAGGGGGGATGGTAAACGACACACGATTATTGAGGCGAAGTGGCGGGGGTGGCGTGGTGGGGTGACATGTACCCAGAAGGCCTCAACGTCCTCGGGCATGTCAGCGCCTATGGGAGTCGGGCTGAATTCCGGATGGCATTACTCCGCCACCACGCTTCGTGGTTCGGTGATGATGGAAGCTATCACGCGTCCGTTATGGCTACAATGTCAGAGTTGTTGATCATAGTTTGCAATCGATCCAACTTATAATTGACAGAAGTCATGTTAGGTAAAATAAAGCTAACATATATCACAACTCGCGGAACTTCAAAGTGTCTGTACGACTTAACTATATATATGTATGTAAGTATTTATACATACATGCATAAATATATACCCACGTACATGTGTATATATATACACAAACATATATATATGTGTGTGTGTATGTGTGTGTGTGTGTGTGTGTGTATGTGTGTATAAATACACATAAACAGACACACGCACACACACACA
>NC_061830.1:21763090-21773090 GCF_019202785.1 Penaeus chinensis
TTCTTCACAGCTGCACCGAAACAAGTCTCAGCGCATATGTGTTTGTTGCAACATCTGTGGTCCGTATGATAATGAGTCTTTAGACATCGAGGGAAAATAGTTGCGGATTATATGATTTTATTCGAAATTAGCAGTGTGTACATACTAGGCTATGCAATGCTCACGTGTTTTTCGTCATAAGTACAACTGTTTCCATTCATGACGAAATGCTTTCGTCATGAATGACTCACTCCATATAACACGTTGGCACCCGCGCTAGTAAGACGTTATCGCTCTTCCCGACCACGTAGGCATCTTTTAACAATCATGTTTTTGTCTATCATACGGTACACTTTTTTATGTGGAAGAGCTGTATCTGTAGACTGGTCATGATCATCTCTGTCTGATCCTTCTCTCAGCCTCTTTGTCAGTCCCGTTGTTAGGCGGTCGTTACCTCCTTTCTGTGCTTGTGTAGGCATGCTCGTCTGTCTTCTTATTGCCTGCTTGTCTTTTTTTCTCTTTGCCTGCTCTTCCTCTGTCGGTGCTATTGTCAGTCAGTCTCTCTCCCTCTCTCTCTCTTGGATAATTATCCTGTGAGACAAATATTTCCCTCAACAATCTGTCAACCTGTTGTAATTATATAATGCGCGCATATATTATGTGCGCCGTATGTAATTATGTGAGCTGTGGAGACTTATCAAGATGAGGGTGGAAAATTATCGTGTTATATCACTCTACTGATATGTAAACCACTGGCATTGAATACTTGTATTTTGTACTTAAAGTATTGTATTTATTCGAATATGTTGATATACCTAAGTGAATGTGAACCCACACATACCTAAGTGAATGTGAACCCACACAGGGACTTATTAAGATAGGGGTGAGGATAACCTAACTTAGCTTATCCTTTGTCTCAATAAAAATTTTCGAAGTCAAAAGTCTCTCTCTATCTATCTATCTCCATTTATCCGTCATTTTATTTTAACATGTGTTAATCTTCGATCTTGTACTCTAGGTAGGCCTGTGCTTGAATACAAAGACAGCGCATGTGATTTTGGTTTAGTGCACTGGTTACGAAGCATATTGTGTAATATGTTTTAACACAAATAACTTTCGAAATTCTGTTTGAATGCTTTATTTCTCAATATGCCACATCCGATTACCATTATTGACATTTCTTCCAGAATTCTCGGACAAGTATAACAGGACCGAATTCCCATTTTTGGATATTCTACTTGCACCTGCTCAGAATCACAAGGGTCGGTGATCAAATTATTATTTTCGGCTTCAAAGACGAGCATCCACGCAATAAGAACACCGATTGCATCAGCGCATCTTGCCGAGATCCTTTGTTCTTTTGCTAGGGTCGCGAACTCCATCATTTAACCGGCCATTGATATCTCAGGCCAAACTGGCGATAGAAACCCTTGTAAAGGTCATCGGTGAACCTTTCCAGTTGAGATGATACACATGCTAGTGAGATTTAAATGTATACGTGTGCTCCTAATATATAAGTCTGTATAAGAGTGTGTGGTAGCTGTCGCACCTGTTATTTATTTATGTTATTAATAGTAGCTCTTATTCTTCTTCGTTATATATTCATCCACTGTATTTTTTATCTCTGGTTTTCAATACTTCCATCCCCGGTAGAATGATATAGTAGTGGAAACTGAATGAGGAGACCGATAACACGAATTATTATACCAACTATGATATGATACTATAATAAGTAAAACTTAAATTCATAGAAATTAATGGCGGTAGTGTTAAAACGGCAAGAAACCCAACCCAGTGAATATTCATACATAAGGACATGCAGATACACAGAGTTAAACGCATATCTATCTGGCTATCTGGCTGTCTAGCTTTCTACATATAAGTGTGCATGTGTGTGCATCATCTCTCTCTCTCTCACACACACACGTTTATTTCTGTGAATATGTATACCCATATGTATGCATATTCATTGGGTCAGGCCTCTCGCAGTTTTAACAGCTGACCGAATAACGGGTTGCAAATGTGAACGTGGAACCTTCTCGGTACACTTAAAGTTTCCTCGCGTTTATGTTTTATGATTATCACTCACTAGCAAGATTCTTGTGATCTTATTTAGTTTAGTATTCACCAGCAATGTTCACACGAAAGAGAGCTGATAGTAGACATGCTTATACTTATCACCAACATTCAGTCAATTCATTTTAACGTGAAGATTTCCCTATTATTTGGAGTTAAAAGTCTACAGCGATAATGACTGCCAGAGAATACTCTCTCAGTAACTATGCAGAGACTGTTATCTCCTTAACTATGTTGTGTTTTACCGCTTCTAATGAGAAAGGACTAGGATATCATTTGCTCATAATCGATTCCAGGCACTAAAATGAGCGCACATTAATGACTTGGCATTATAACGTAACATATTTATTATTTTATTGAAATCAGTAGCGGTGGAATCACAGTGTAATCTCTGCACTGAAATCCTGCCGTTATCATATTCCAGGTCGACTTTGATCATATTATTATTCAAATATTCTTTTAGCATCTACAATAATATGGACGGTAACAAGAAGCATCTAATAATTCGCGAAAGAGTTTTTTGTATGATAAATATGCCTGTGTTGCATTTTTTTAAGTTTTTTCTTTTTTAACAAAACAAAAATAACTATCTGGCATAATGAAAAAAAAAAATCTTACTGTAGTGCTTTTAAAACAATAAAGGCATTTTTGCCGATTAAATAATAAATGAAGATATACTGCCGTTGATGTTTAAATTTCATTTTTGTCTACCATTTTATGTCTTAAAATTAGAATGACAGAAAATATGATTAAATAAACTTCCTTTCTCAATAATTCTGTGATGCATTCACATCCAAGGTTTTTTTTCTTTCTTTCTGTAACTGCAAAATCTATTACCTGAAAATAGCATATTTGACTGTAAGGAAATCAATCACGCGCTGGGATATATGATTTTCAGTGGATTTGGATTTCGTGTTGTACATGCACCAATGACATTAGCCAGTATAACACTTATTGAAACTAAAAATTCCAGTTCGGCGGTTGGCTAATCTCAAAATTGGTATTTCTTTAAATTGGTCCTTCTAGCTCTCGGCTCCAGAATACACAGACGCATTTTAAAACTTGTCAGTCACTAATTAGTGCAAGTTGCCATGTAACACCCTCTGCAAACGAGTGATACATGTTAGCTGTATTTTTTTTTTTTTTTTTTTTTTTTATACAGAATACAAAACTAAATTTGATGTGACTCTATTTTTATACAGCCACATTTATTGTCTTATCTCTAAACCTATATGTTGGAATGGTTATAACGTTTGAAAATAAACATGCAAAATATTACACAACCGACAATATGCATAAAACATGCATGTTCATATTGTCTCTAATGTTATTTTACTGCCTTGAGACACATTCAGCATTAGCGTATTTTACATTATCAACGCAAAGGTCTAGTTTGAATGGTTAATGGTTAATGGTTAATGGTTAAATGCAAAATAAATGTGCTAGACATCTAAGGTCATGTAGCACTATAGTAAATGGTAGTTAGTGATTAGTTGTCAAAGCTGGGCAAAGGAATTGACGAGTAAATGGGTTAAGGTTGGGTAAGGTAATGTATAGGGGTTAGATCAAGTGAAGGATGTATATGCATTTGAGGAATGAAAACAGGTTGTCAAAGCAGAAAGTGTGAGAAGTTGTGGGAGGGCTCACGAAAATCGGTCCCATTTGGCTGGGCTAAATAGATTATTTAAGAATTTTGTAGAGATAGGGGTAGTAGAAGGACGGGGGCATGTGGAAGAGGGAGTAGTGTTGAGGGAGGTAGTGTTATGGGGAGGTGGACAATAAGGTTGTAAGGTAGTAATAAGGGAGGATGGGGTAGTTGATGAAGAAGGTTGTGGGGGTATAATTGTTGAAGTTGAGCATGTTGGGAGTAGAAATGTCTCCTGGGGTGTTGATTAGGGTGGATACTGTACTAGTTGGCATTGAGGAGGGGGTGTTAGTTGTAGTGTTCAGAGCCGTGGTCAAAGGAGAGCCTGGGGTCAGGGAATCGGGCGAGTTTGAATTGGTGGAGCTATTTGATGAAGAGGCAATTGCCTCTAATAATGGTATGGTTAATGGTTAATGGTTAATGGTTATTCATTGTTGGCCATGATAAGCCTGGAGTATGTTGGGGAGAGAAATGGTCCACCCCTCAGGGTCGCTTGAGGGGTAAGGGCTAGACAACTAAAGCAGGGGAATACCGTGTCCATGGCTCCCTCAGGCCGTTCAGGACTGGCACAAAGTCAGCCTTTCATCCTTTCAGCACGGCTCTCACACCTTAGGAAGTGGATAGTAGAAGGGGTTGGTGAAGGGACAGAAATGAAGAAGTAGGAGGGGAAAAAAAGACCGTGCAAAATTTGTTGAGTCGAGGGCTGAGTCCCAAGGTTGGGGAGTTCCCCAGCATTGGGTCCCAGTCTCCGCCTCATAAGCTCCCCCACGACAACAACGGGCAAGGGATTGGGGGGGGGGGGTCTAGTTTGAAACTAAACCATTAACTTTAAAAGCCAGCAAACACGACAGATGCTATTGGCAACTGTACATGTTCACATCGATCAAAGCTCATAAACTTTGCTTTTTATATTCCAGATAATGACATGCAACAATTATACATAATTCAAATTTGCATAAATATTATGACACCTTTTATTTAAAAATGGGGTTTCACAAATGCACACACAAATTTGTAATGCTACAACCATGTTCACCAGATGGCGGAGAAGGGAAATGGAAAATGCGAAAGGAAAAGAGAGAGAGAGAGAGAGAGAGAGAGAGAGAGAGAGAGAGAGAGAGAGAGAGAGAGAGGGAGAGGGAGAGGGAGAGGGAGAGGGAGAGGGAGAGGGAGAGGGAGAGGGAGAGGGAGAGGGAAAGAGAGAGAGGGAGAGGGAGAGGGAGAGGGAGAGGGAGAGGGAGAGGGAGAGAGGGAGAGGGAGAGAAGGAGAGAAGAAGAGAAGGAGAGAGGGAGAGAGGGAGAGAGAGGGAGAGAGAGGGAGAGAGAGGGAGAGAGAGGGAGAGAGAAGGAGAGTGAGAGAGGGAAAGAGGAAAATAGGGAAAGAGAGAGAGAGAGAGAGAGAGAGAGAGAGAGAGAGAGAGAGAGAGAGAGAGAGAGAGAGAGAGAGAGAGAGAGAGAGAGAATAGAGAGTTGAAGGTATATGTATAGAGAGAGGGAAGATAATGTTTGTGATAAGTGTATGTATGTGTATATGTATATATGTATATATATATATATATATATATATATATATATATATATTATACACATATATATGATAATATGTATATATATAAGATTATATATATATAAATATATATATATATATATAAATATATGTATATGTATATGTATATGTGTATATATATATATTTGTTTATTTATATAATTATACATAGTAGGCAACTGTCAAGCTGAAAAGGTGATGAAACTGCAGCACCGCTTCACGTCACCTACTGCCGCCGAATCATGGTGAAACCTCGCATGTAATATCTCGGGATATCAAGTCAGTCCATACTTACACTGACTAGGCCTTTTCACGGAGGAAGTCTGCATTTTTCTTGACAGAGGGAAGTTTCTAACTGCAGACTAAAACAGATCTACCAAATGAACTAAATCCAAGTAATTAGTAGGCAATACTTATTTTACGAAACTGGCGCAGTGCCCGTTCCATTGGTATCGCTTGGCAGACAGCGCCTCCAGATACAAGCGCAAGAACTGAAATGTCCTGAGTTTTGGTTGGGTAACGCGATATGGTGAGCCATAATCCTGAATTTTCGTGGTTAGTAAATTGGCTACATATTAATTTGTTTAATTGTACACCAAGAGTTAGAGATGCTCTACTAAAAAAAAGTTATTTTGATATTTTCTCAACCTAAATCTTTCCCGAAAATTTAATCCCTGCAACTAGAATAAAAATATTTTTTGATTCTATATAAATGTACAAAAAAAATCATTCAATGTTACCATTACAAAAATATAATCAAGGTTAAGGAAAATAAAGGTTATCTTTTAATCAGTTTGGAAAAAAAACATATTTTATTTTACTATCACAACAATAACTTCTTATCATACATATAAAATAGTAAGCCAAACTTATTGCCAACAAATTTGTTCACACAATTATAGGCTTTATGTATGGGATTTGATATAAGCTTCTTGTCTGAAAAAAATAGCTATATCAAAAACTTTAGTAATATTTGTTTTTCTAGTTGCCTCAAATGTATGTTCTAATAGATGGACCGCTTATTTAACCTTGTCAATAACACTATTTTTTATCTCTAATATAAATTTGATACTCAAACTTCTATAACTACTGATCTCCAAAACATATCTAATAATTCTGGTCCTGGACACGAGCATGAAAAGCCATTGATAGATGTTTCAATTTGTTTTAACTCATTTCCCATTGCTGGGATATATTTCCGCCAGTCGATACAACTTGGTAACATCAGCATTTTCTTTGTATAGGCAAACTAACTACTAATATAACTCTAGTCTTCAATGGTTTCTTGAGATTGTACCTTTTGGAAATGATTATAAATTAACAGAAAGCACATCATCATATCTAATAAATTAATGAAAATTATGTAATATAATCATGTAATCACTTGGGTTATATGTTACAATATCACTAGATGATAAATTACAAAAGCACTCTAAATGTTTTTTGATGTACTTCTGCTGTCATGAACACTTTGCTGTACTGAGTGACCTGAGGTGAAGCCCCACATAAAACTAACTACATGCTTCTGACCTGCTGCCATTTTTGGCCTATTCCATCTTTGGTTATGTAGAGAGGATATGACACATATGATTTGAAAAACTGCAAGTCAGTAATATGATGGTCCAAGTTATTACTACTAATGTCATCATCATCTTGGTGATAATTACTGTAATAACAATGACTTTTTGTATGGTGGGGATGGAGCATTAGTTGCTATCTACTCACTGTAATGACATTTGCAGTTGCCTCTCTGTGAATGAGATAGTGCACCCCATGATCAATTCCTTGAGTTAACAAAATTGAAGTGGACATTCATGCACTTTTTTGTATTCTACATGCATTAAATACAAATATCCTACTGACAGATATGAAAAAATTGAAAAAAAAAAAAAAAACATGAAGTAATCATAATTCAATTAAAATAATATATTGCTAACTAGGTCTAATTATTTTTGGGCTATCATGGGTATGAAGTTTGGGATGACAACTGATGGTTTCACACTTGCTCATATCAACAATTTATCAGTCTAACTATAGTATTTATAAATAAAAGAATAATCAATCCTAGCACATAAAACAAACAGAAATTTCCACTTTATCCCTTGAACTGCAATTCCAGAGAATCTTGCTTTCTTATACTTTTCTTCTGAATAATTAGAAAAGGCCTACACATCTCTACTAATGTTATCTAAATATTGTACAAAATACATTCCTAATTCTACATGGTTCAAAATCAGTAGGCACCTATTTCCCTTTCATCTTAAAGTTACATATACCATCTAACATTTAAAGCTCTGCAACTGTCATATATAGTTATATGGAAATAATGATATATAAAATTAAAGCACCAAAAATATAAATGTTATTTAACTTGAATATTGTCCGTACTGATCGATAAGAAATTCTTCCCATTATTTCCATTATAATATTTTTTAAATATATAGTACTGTAGCTATTGTTTTCTTCTGTATATTGAGCTGGAATCATGATGTCACAGGTTAACTTACTGAATATATAATAAAGATAGGAACATTTTTAAATGAATCACTGCAATTCTACATTTTGACTTCTTCTGTATATATGATGAAAACATTATTACTCCTTACAATTAAGGATCACCTGTGGCATCATACACATAAATATTTTCTTCTAGAAGAAACAAATAAATTGGAATACCATATGAGTCTACATCTTAGATTCACAGATCAGTCTGTAATTATCTCTAGGGTGTGAGAAAGTAAAAAAATATTTTAAAATGTTTCTTCACAATGGTATTAAGCAGCCATCCACAGTTACTGGTATACAATGAACACAAAAAGTATGCTTGGGGTTAATTACCCATTTATGCTTTTGAAAATCTCTAAAAGTATTACTTAATACTCAAAACGTTCTTTGGGTATCAACATTTCTGCTTCTAAAAAAATGATAAATATGAATGACCCTTACAGAAAAGTGAAATTGAAAATACTTACCATTATTGCAACTGGGCTTGATACAAGTGAACACTAAGTAGCAAATGCTGTTTGTAAGGATATAAATACTTTGTTGCTACTCTACATCACCCAAAATATTCTTTGTTGTAAAAAGTTAACAAAACTACTTAGGACAACAGGTTTTGTTGTGCCAGTGGGTAATGTAGAAGTCATGTTTCTCCATAATTTGTATATATTTCTATTGAACCATATTCATGTTGACAAATGTATAAAAGGAATGAATGAGAATGAATATCATCACAATACAAGAGATATATTTGACTGGTTTTGATTATATCATGTATTTCTGATGAAAATATAATTGAAACAATCAAATACACCTCCTGTACTGTGAAGATATTCATTTCATTCATACCTTTTATACATACATTTCTATTACTGAAATTGCATTTGTCAAAAAAAAAAAAAAAAAAAAAAAAAAAAAAAATAATATATATATAAATATATAAAGAAAGAAAGAAAGAAAGAAGGAAAAAAATTGTTGATGTATAATGACTAAGTCTACAAATGATTATATGAAAGAAAAAAAAAATGCACCATACTGGAAATTCATACCTAGTTTCTAAAACAGCCTCTGATATTACTGACTACATTGAAAAATGGGAAAAAAAAAAAACGAAAAAAAATCTTACATTAACAAATATATTTTGCTGGTATTAAGGTCAGGAAAAGAAAGGCATGAAATTTCTAAAACAAGGCAAACAGATCAAAGAACATCCAAGAATTTCTCTGTGCATATTTTATAGTATCAAATAGAAATTTTATCCTCTCAAAAGTTTAATCAGCAAGACTCTTGCTGTACTCAACCCAATAAAAATAATTTGACTTGAAAGATATCAAATTGTAATAAATATATACTTTTATACTAAACAGCTAAATCCTCCAAGGAAAGATGAATGCCCATCTATTTGTAAAGCAAGATGTATCATCTATGTTAATCTCATTAATCATTACTGTCTGTTTTCGCTTAGTCAGGAACTTCCAAACTTATAGCTGGCACAACAACTCTGTGTTCTAGTCTACGAGATGAAGCTACAACATCTTTCTTTTCTGAGGTAACAACACCTCCTTCTACTGAGAGAGGGCTACGGTTATCAGTCTGAGACTCTTCTGCATGAGGAATACTGTAGGATATGTTCGCATACTCTTGAAGGAGAGGGCAAACTCCAAGCAAAAACTGGCACACATCTTTTCGCAGGCCAAACCACCCTGTGGAAGAGATATATAAAGAAAGTTTATGTTAATTCTGAAACAATCCCAATATGTTTATGAATAAATAAACACATCCAAAAACTGAAAGCATCCTCAGGAAAAGATTTTTATGATAACCTCTTCTTTACCAAATCTATATTTGTTGTACAAAGAAACATTGCCTGAAAATATTCATGTAATAGTGGAAATGTAAGTACATACACTGTCAAAGAAATGACAGCTAATGGGATTTATGACACCCATTAAAGCTGGTTTAATTAAGTTGTCAACAAAGACTGAAGAATCTAGATGGCATGAAATGATTTTATGGTGGTCTTGACATGATTTGCCATAAATGTAAGCCAGTAATGGTATGGTGGCTTTTATATATGAAGCATCAAAACAAAGCGCTCGATCTGTGGTGTGCGGCGCACCAAAGCGCTACGAGCCGGTGATTCAGCTTGATGTACCGAACTCCCGCGCTCAAATTCAGCGCGTTGCCATATGTATGTGTATGTGTGTGTGTGTGTGTGTACAAATATATAAATATAAATATAAATATAAATATAA
>NC_061830.1:21783090-21808090 GCF_019202785.1 Penaeus chinensis
GACATAATAAAATATTACCATATGCATTGTACCATGCCTATAATAAGCCATAATGAGACAATTATATCAGTATGATTATAATAAATGTATAAAAGATAAAAAAGAACAAGCAAAATGTGCATTTTTTTCCTGTGTACTGGTGTACACCCTTAATGGTTAATGGTTAAAAGCAAAATAAATGTGCTAGACATCTAAGGTCATGTAGCACTATAGTTAATGTTGGTGAAGGGTGGTTGGGTTAGTGATTAGTTGTTAGAGCTGGGTTAAGGAATTGGTGAGTGAATGGGTTAGGGTCGGATGAGGTAATGTAAAGGGTTAGATCAAGTGAAGGATATACATGCGTTTGAGGAAGGAAAACAGGTTGTCAAAGCAGAAAGTGTGAGATTCTGTAAGGATGTCTGATAAGTTGGGATGTCTATGTAGGGAGGATAGGTGGGAGAAAGTAGAGGTACAGGCTGCTTCAAAACGTGGGCATGACAATAGAATGTGTGGGACTGAAAGAGGAACATTACATAAGGAACATAGGGGTGGATCGGATTGTGACATCAGATAGGAGTGTGTTAGACGGGTGTGGCCAATGCGTAAGCAGGCAAGAGCCGTCTCCCAACGTCTGTTCCGATGGAATGGAGCTGACCAGGAGGAGATTGACAGTTTTACAGTATGTAATTTATTAGTGTGGAGACTTGACCAAAAAGATTGCCATCGATTATACAAGAAGGTCTTAAAGTGTGGATAATAATGTTGTAGTGGAGTGTCATATAAGAAGAGTGAAGGTAGAGGACCTACACGTGTGCGAGAGAAAAGGATGGAGAAAGATTGGAGGTAGAAAAGCGAAAGCCATGGTTTGTGGCCCAGGAGGAAACTGATGATATTGCAGATTGAAGAAATTGGTAGAGATTTGGTATGGATGTGCAAGAGGCATAGATGGTCAAATCCTCAACATATAGTGATGACCGGGCTCCTGGTGGTAGAACTGAGGCAATGTCATTTACAGCAAGAAGGAATAAGGTGGTACTAAGCACACTGCCTTGAGGGACACCTTCAATTTGAGGAAAGAAAGATGATGTGGCAGAGGCAATTTTGACCTGGAAAGTGCGTTGGGAGAGGAAAGACTTTATGAAGACACCCATGTTTCCACGTATGCCTAGAGAGGACAATTGTTGGAGAATATGGTACCTCCATGTCGTATCATATGCTTTTTCTAGGTCAAAAAACATAGCTAGTACGGATTCATGGCGTGCAAATGCGGATGTAATATATGTCTCAAAATGAGCAAGGGGGTCAGCTGTGTTACGGGCATGGCGAAAACCAAACTGGGAAGGAGAGATAAGATTGTGGGATTCAAGATACCACATCAAGCGGAAGTTAATCATTCGCTCTAGTAGTTTGCATAAGTAGCTAGTTAGTGCGATGGGGCGATACTCTTGAGGGAGGGTACCCGATTTATTGGGTTTCAGGAAGGGGAGGATAAGAGCTTCTCACCATTGAGAAGGAAAATTTCCTGATGTCCATATGTGGTTGTAAGTTGTTATTAGGAAGGATAATGAGGAAGATGGGAGTTGTCGGAGCATACGGTAGTGAATACCGTCAGGGCCTTCATGAGTGTTGCGGCACGATTTTAGGGCAGCACTGAGTTTAGAGGAAGAAAAGGGAGCATTATAGGACTCACCAGAGGATAGGGTGAAGATAATGGGGGTACGTTCCCTGATGGTTTTAATAGAAGAGAAGTGTGGAGAAAGGTGAGAGCCACTACTGACCTGGCTGAAATAATCACCCAGTTCATTAGCGACTTCGGGAGGATCAGAGATGAGGGTATCTCGAATATGGGGGCTGGATGGGGGGGATGTTTGCCTGATAGTTTATGGATCCGGCGCCAAACATTTGAGATAGATGTAGAGGATGTAATTGAGGAAACATAATTTCGCCAGCTATTTGTTTTACTATTTCGGATTGTACGACGAAAACAGGCAGATGCTCTTTTAAAGGAGATACGAGCTGATAGCTGATGAGGGGTACCTCGTTTGTAGCGGTAACTGTTCCAGGCTGCACGTTTTACACGGAGTGCTTTAGTGCAATCAGAATTCCACCATGGAACACATTTGGAAGTATAGGGTCTTGAGGTTCGAGGGATAGCTGTATGGGCAGCTCTTAGGACTGTAGTTATGAAAAATTTTATCATTTCTGATACGGATAAGAGGGAGGATGGAGGGGTATGAATAGCAGAGAGTGAAGTGAAAGTACGCCAGTCGGCTCTATCAAAGCACCAGCATGGGGAGTTAGGAAGTGGTACATATGAAGTTGGAGAAAGGAGAACTGGAAAGTGGTCACTATAGGGAAAGTGGTCTAGAACTGACCAGTGGAAATCTAAATGAAGAAAAGGGGAGCATAGAGAGAGGTCAATGCATGAAAAAGACTGCATGCGTGTATCAAAGTGTGTGGGGCGATCTATATTTAGAATAATAAGATCAGCTGTGGAGAGGAAGCACTCTAGAGCTCGGCCACGGGTGTTGGTGATAGAATCACCCCAAAGAGTGTGGCGGCAGTTAAAATCACCTACTATGAGGAGAGGTGATTGAAGTTGGGAAATTAGGTTTTCAAAAGCAACAAAGTCAATGGGGTGGGAAGGGGAGAAGTAGACTGAAATCACTGTGATCCAGCGATGAAGAAAGATACGAATAATTGTACAAGGGACAGTGGTTTGAAAGGGAGGTATGACATAAGGTGTTTTCTGGTTGATAAGTATGGACGAGACATAAAGGGAGTGTGGGGAAGAAACAAAATGGTAATTGGGGATTGGTATTGGAGAATGTGTAAGAAAAGTTTCTTGAAGGCATATAATGGATGGGTTATAGGAGGAGAGGATATGTCGGAGGTCAGGTCTGTGAGAGCGGAAACCGCGAATGTTCCAATGAAGGATAGTTATACTTTCGTTGATTTAGCGATAACGATTGTAGTACGTTTTGGAGAATTTGAATGGGGAAGGTGCTAGAGGGTGGGATAAAGAATGAGGTTGGGGAGGTGGTATTGTATCAGGAGGGGTGTTGGGAGGTAGAGGGTCTGGGGAATAGGGTACTTGTGACATGAGGGATTCACGTGTGTATCCAGGAGGGAGTGGAACGGATAAAGGGGATGGTGGGAGGATTAATATAGGTGGGGGTGGAGTCGGGGGGGATGGGTTTTGTTGGGATGGAATAGGAGGATTTGGTGTAGGGAGAATATGAGTAGGAGGAGGATGGATATCGGCAGTCACTTTGAGTGTGGAGGGAGCGGGAATTGTAGAATTTGAAGGTGGATATCTTCAAGAGTTTCTGTAATGGGGTTGGTTGGGGAGTTTTGTGAGATAAAGGTTTTCTTGTGAGGGGGGGAAGAGAAGTCTGGTGTCTGAAAAATAGGGGCAAAGGAAGGTGGAGGTGATTGTGAGGTAGGGGAAGAGGGGGTGGAACGTTTATTCTGTCTGCTGCGGGTAGTGCGGGGAGAGAGAGGGGAAGGTGTTGGGCCTGTAGTAGAGATTGGAGTGTCTGGATTTAGGATGGCAGAAGAATTTGATTGGGTAGAGATTGGAGTGTCTGGGTTTAGGATGGCAAAAGTATTTGACTGGGGAAGGTAGGAGGTAGAAGAGGGGAAGTTAGATGGAGGGGGGTTGGGTTTAGGAGAGGGTGTAGGAGCTTGGGAGGTAGGGGGATTGACAGAGTGAGAGACATTACTGGAGTAGGGGGTAAGAGAAAAACCTCGTCGATGTGCTTCCTGTCTGGCTTCATGTAGAGTGAGTCCAAGTCTGAATCTGAGAGTTGCTACTTCAGACTCAAATTTGTAGGTGGGGCAGCCTCTATAAAATACATTATGGGGGCCGCCACAGTTTGCACATGTATGTGATTGTGCAGAGCAGTTTGATCTAATATGGCCAGGTTGGGCACATAGCGGGCATCTGGCTGTGGAATGACAGTGTTTGGCTGGGTGTCCTAAACGCCAACAATTTTGGCACTGACGAGGAGGAGGTTGATATGGTCAGACAGATAGGGATTCCCCACCTATGTAAACATTAAAGGGAAGGTCATGTCTACGGAAAATAATTCTGGCAATGTTAATGCATTTCTTATGATTTCCTCTGGGAGGAATGGAGTAGCATTGTACATGTTGCATCATAGTCTGTGAGACAGGCGAGTAAGTCCTCTCCACAATCTGACCATTCTTTGTCATAGATTGGGCAATCTGTTGGGGAGATAGAGACAGTTCCGGTGCAAGTATTGAGGGTTGGATGAGGATCTGTAGGGATGGGATTACCACATATATCAGTTCGTTTTGTTAATGCTATAGCTTGGTTTTCAGTTGTTACTGTGACGAGACGGGAGTGGTCGGGTCGGCTTCGGGAAGAGACTTTGCCTACCTACTTGTTTTTGAAGGCATTGCTGGAAGAGGAGGGTGTTTTTAGAGTAGGGAGCTGTGGGAGGGATCACAAAAAATCGGTCCCATTTGGCTGGGCTAAATAGAGTATTTAGGATTCTTGTAGAGGTGTGGGTAGTAGAAGTGCGGGGATGTGTGGAGGAGGGAGTAGTGTTGAGGGGGGTAGTGTTATGGGGAGGTAGGCAATAAAGTTGTAAGGTAGTAATAAGGGGAGATGGGGTGGTTGATGAAGAAGGCTGTGGGAGTAAAGGTGTTGAAGTTGAGCATGTTGGGAGGGAAGAAATGTCTCCTGGGGGTTGGTTGTTGATTAGGGTTGATACTGTACTAGTATGCATTAATGAGGGGGTAGTTGTTGCAGTGTTCGGAGCCGTGGTCAAAGGAGAGCCGGGATTGGGGCTATTTGATAAAGGGGCAAGCCTCATTGCCCTTAAAAGTGGGGTTACGTCTTCATTATTGGCCATGATAAGCCTGGAGTATGTTGGGGAAAGAAAACAGTCAGGGTCCCCTTGAGGGGTAAGGGCCAGGTATGGCAGGGGAATACCGTGCCCATGGTTCCCTCAGGCCATTCAGGACTGACACAAAGTCAGCCTTTCATCCTTTCAGCACGGCTCTCACACCTTAGGAGGTGGATAGTAGAAGGGATTGGTGAAGAAACTGTAGTAGAAGGGATTGGTGAGGAAACTGAAACGAAAAGTATGAGTGGGAAAAAAAGACCATGCAAAATTAGTTGAGTCGATGGCTGAGTCCCAAGGTTGAGGAGTTCCCCATCATTGGGTCTCAGTCTCCGTCTCCTAAGCCCCCCCACGACAACAATGGGCAAAGGATTGGGGGGGATGTACACCCTTAGCTATCTTACCTATAATGAGGATTCTTCCACCAGACTATGTTCCCAATAAGGGCTCCTGTCACAACAAGGATCTTCCACACCCAAATTGGTGAGAAGACAACCCAGTAACTCCAGTCCAGTTCATCATCAAGACGAAGAGAGAGTAGGGCAGTGAATGTTGCCAAACACACCCACACAATAAATTTCCTGGAATGACATTATTTAAATTAATGATTACATACATTTACATTGTATATAGAAGCACTGAAATTACACTTTTTTTTCTGTAATTATCTGTAATATGCTTGTTTCTGACATTACACTATCATAGATACTTATGTCTGTTTCTCCTGTATGGTTACTAAAATGCTCATTCACACTCGCTCTCACTCAAACTGGAAGGCATATTTTCTTGCCGTGCCCCAATGAGCCCATATGCCTTCCAAAGTAGGTTTGGAGCCTCTTTTTAGTTTCTGTCATTGGAAAATTTCATATGTTGCTACCAAAATCATAGACAACAAGGAAAACATGTTTCCTGTGCCTTTAATTTCCTACTCAAGGTTGACTGTGTGTGACTCCTGGCATGTACCTTGGGTTGGCAAGGGTAAAGGTTGCTGTCATGGAGTTAAATAACGGCCCATAATCAATATAACAAGAAAGTATTTCTCAAAGGAAATTATAATAGAAAGGGAATTTTTTCAGTTTCACACAACCATCCTACCTTGAAATTATCATTCCTTGCTTCAATCATTCACAGTGTAATATGCATGAATCTCGATTTCCATCACAACTGACATAAGTGAAAATGTCGGCAATTGGTTACAAAGAAAAAGAGAAAAAGAGAAAGATCTTGCTAATCTAGGAGGGGGCTCTGAAATGGGGTTCATTGCTCCCTAATTAGTATGAATATGCATTTCAATACCTAAATTATCAAAAGTTTTACTTTGATAATTCTTTTGCCTCACAATTTCCCAGACATTTATCATGCCCTCCCCAGCTATTGGGACCAATATCGTAACTGTGCTTTGTTTGGAAATTGGTGATTGGCATTATTTTCAAACTTACAAAAAGAACCTCCTGAATATTTTTTACTGTTATCATATGTTCCTGGGGCCAGAGTAAGGAAAAATCAGTTCAGTTTCTGTTTCACACAGCCATATGGTAGAAAGTAAACTTTGTCCTTAATGGATGGAATGACAGAAAATAAGAAACAATTCATTAATGATGCTTCCTCCACAAGTTGACAATAAAAATTTTGTAATTACACTATCAAAAAACAAAGGCAAAACATACACTCACTGATATATAAAAATGATTAGTGCAATGACATAAATGAAGATGATAGGTTATGACCAATGCTGTGCGGAGAGTAAGTCCATGGTGATCATGTGGGGGTTTCAGGGGTTGAGTCCTTAATAAAGGAAATATGACGATTACCTGGGGGTCTGGGGATGACGCCCCAAGTTAGGAAGTTTGTTTATTTACATATTTATTATTATTATTATTATTTTTTTTTTTTTTACATAATTTCATAATGACCAGATCAGATAACACAGGCCAGTCGGTATTTGTGAATTTCAATCTGTACTTGCATTTCAGCAACACGAAGATGTATACCATATATCAGAAATACAAGTTGTTCTGCTAGAAAACAAATAATGTGGTCGGTAGTTTTCTGTTACCTGTGTGAAACAAATAAAATACTAGGACGTACCCAGGATTAAAGTCGCGAAACATTGATTGGAGATTCATTTCTCAACTACTATACATTATATCAATTCTCCTGTTCTGGAGATTAAACACGCCGTCATAGTCATTATAACGTTTCTGGATAGAGCACACTATGAGAAATAAAAAAAAAAAATAGAATCGTATGTGTCACCCTGCTGGAATTCTGCCTTCTCTGTTTGGCATCAAAACACAGCTGATTTCGAAGGGAGATGGTGTATAAAGCGAGAATGACGCAATATTCAATTAGAACAAAAAGATGAGTGATTTACAGTTAATGAAAATTAAAGTGACATAACTGTGTTGATCACTGCAATTTATAAAAGTATTACTAAAAAAATAATATAATTTAATAAACCCATTACCGAACATGCCATGCCTACTGTGAGTTTATTTGTTTAATTGTTTACCACATAAATGGCTGCACTTGTATTAAGTCACCAATAAGCCAATTACTAGTACTGTCTGTCTCGCCCGTTTACACTTTTCCTTGATTTACGAAAATATTTTACGTTATCTTATTTTGCTGTTAATAATGTTTATAACATTAGAGTAATTATAATGTTTATGATAAAAATAACATAATCGATATTCATACCACTGGTAAAAAAATATGTTTCCCCGCCAGTTCAAGGAAAGGTGAAATCAGGTAAGGTCTCAAGATCTACTAATTGACTCCTTTGTGGCTATGCACTATCAGAGCAATCTGTGTACAGAGACATTTCACAAAAATATAACAAATGGGCACAGCATTTCCCCCCCTTTTTTATATAAAATTTCCCCGGCGGGAATGGTTAACATCATTTGATTTTAAATTAGTAAAAAAACAAAAGCTAACTGGTAAAAAATTACCAAGGCACAACGCGTGAACTTTGATATGGCACTCTCACTGCTCTATATAGGATCAATGTCCTCTAAATATATAAGGCATTGAATTGAACATCCAATTATTCTGGATTAGTAGCTTATCTATTTTTGTCTTCCTCTCTGGGCTGCGTTATAATTTATATAACAAGTGGAAAAAAGGCTTTCCTTCAATTACAACTGCAGCAAACGACAAAACATGCTTTTCTCTCGCCTTTCTTGACAACTTAAGTGTGTATTGCCTTTATTTCCATACTAAATTCAAGTCAGTAGGAACAAGACCACATTGCTTACAAGTACTGTATTGCTTCAAGAACTAGCAACCACGAAGGAGATTGTACTTACGAGACTCCTCTAGTGCATAATGCTATCCTTTTGGAGAATAAATATAGGTAATATAGTATACTTTGCAGTGCAAAATATACTATACGCCCCCGTTCCTTAAAAAGCAGTCACGTGAATGTGAGATTTCATTACTGTGGAAAAACGTTGATATGCCTGCTAGAACTTGGATTTAGGAATAATGGATGAAAAGAAATGACATCAGTATTACATAAAGCGGCCTGTTAGCTCAGTTGGTTAGAGCGCCGTGCTAATAACGCGGATGTCGAGGGTTCGATCCCCTTACGGGCCAGAGGGTAAATTTACCTATACACAGTTTTTCGAGATCCCTTGTGTGTAGCCAACATCCTGATTGTTACGACCCTTAACAAAGGCCAGAAGTTGCACCACGACGTAATGTCTTGGCATACTGCGCTCGCACAGTTCCCCGATGCTTCAATACAAAATTATTCTTCAAGCAAGGTCAATTGGCCTCTTTCTTGGGAGGCCGGAAAACCTATGCCACAAGGACAAAGTCTAGACAGACTCGCCAGCACATTTAGAAGTGCAAGAAGAAATTGAATTAGAAAAGAAAATCGTCCAAGCTTTAGACTTACAAAAGTAAAGTGTGTCTCGTAGATAAATGGGAAGGAGTTCGTAAAGCTTTTTAAAAATACGAAGAGATTTGTGAATATCTCTGTGATTAGAGAGAAAAGGTGAAGACCACCAAGAACAAAGTCGGAACTGGCGATGACACAAGTTCGTAAAGTGTTAATAGCGAAAATATTGGTGGTTAAAGTTCTGGAATTATTATCACGTATGAGCGAGAGGGGGGGGGGGGGTAAACTACCCCCGACTAAACAGCAGAACAGAGAAGCAAGAGTGCAACCAAAAACAAGATTTACCAGTGATACCGCTGATCATAATTGTGATGGTGGGGAATCACTCGGTAAGTAAGAATTACAGGATAAGTTGTTCACACCAAGAAAACTTCAGACACGGTTCTTCTCAGGGACATGATGTAGAGGAAAGAATGTTGCCGCCCCTCACTGCGACACAGCATCTGTTTCGCAAGTGGATATAATATCGCAGGGACGGCACGTTGTCGAATTTTAGTGATACCTTGACTCGTCAAGGTATTCTCATGACCTTGAGTTTACCTTTCTATATACCTGGGTAACGTTTAGCATGTTAATAACTAGCATGTTAATAACCAGCACAGGGGTAGGGCGCCACCATTCAAGCAAGGAATCAGAACACTTGTATCTGCTGTAGAAGACGTGTAGGGGATGTGTTCTATGCATAGTGTATGCGTTTGTCTGAATATAGAAGAAAGTATACCTATGCAGGGTTAACCGAGCGGGCGTGGTAATATTCAAGCAGGCATTTCTATATATTAACTTTAGTCTTGGTTAGAGACTCAAAGTATATATATCATTTATAATTTAATTCATGTATAAATGTATATGTATAAAAAAAAAAAAAAAAAAAAAAAACACGTAATGCCAATATATTTATTTACGTGTCTCCCCAATTTTGATGAAGTAATTCCTCCCCATAATCATCACCCATAGGACCAAAGCGAGTAAAAAAAATAAAGATAAAAAGTGAGCATTACGTAAATAAAAATGGGAGACCGGAGCTCGTGCACTGCCTTCCGCATGCTTGCTTGCTTGTTGGTTTCTTGGCAATCGACCAGCTGCATAGGGCCATGTTTACACAGCCAGCAAAGATCATTAAGCCAATGGATCCTAGTCATTATTCCAATCTAGAAAAGGTCTTAAAGTTTTGTCTCTCGTATAATAGTATAATACTTTATGAATTATTCTTCTATTATCGGCTAGCAGATTTGATATTAAAAAAATCTTTATTTTTCATTTGGAAATATATATATTTTTTAGTTGTTGTTTATTGTTGGTGTGTTGGTTGCATACTTTTAATATATGGATAATGGTAAGGTTGGTGGCACTGTGGAGGGAAAATCTTTTCTATATTGGGAGTGAGGTGGGTCAATTTAATGGCATTTGACCCTAAGACGAGCCAACACCACTCCTCCCTTCTTTGCTTTTATAAGGGAAACAAAACAATGTACGGATATGTAAGGTCCAGATCACCAGTTGACCTGGCTATTTTTTCAGCCTGCTCATGGATACCTTATTGATTTGTTGGCACTATGTAACTTACGAATGATAATACTCGGTTCATTTTAGTGATTTCTAATGATTTGATGGCTGTAAATTTACTTCATGAATCAGAGAAATTTACTTTTCTATTGTGGGTCGTCGATGGTACAAAATCTGTAGCTTTATCAATAGAAAAACGTTCAGCAAGAAAGATCGATGCATGATTCGGCCGTCTGAATCTCAATTGGCATTCAATCGACCATACACACGCTCCCTCATACTCATTTGTCTTGGAGCCGTGGGTATAGATATTAAGAGGGAAGCCAGACTTCCATAACGCTGAAATTAGGAGTTTCCCATGGCGCTATAATTGACTGAGTCAAGGTATCGGTGGTATAGAGATCTATACAACTTTCTTGACAAAGTCGTGGAGTCGTGTGGAAAAGGGCCTAATGCCACTATTTCCGTTAGGAAAGCTGGGGCCTCGAGCCATTTTTGTGGCATATATCAGCTTCTGCTGGCCGCGTCTGAGTCGGAAAGAAGGTACTTAGGACTCCAAAACACACATGTAGACAAGTTTTCTGTACAACATCCAACACTTTCAAATTTGAGCTCGCTGTCGAGTCATACACGACTAACCCATAATCTACTTAAGACCTAATCCTGGCTTTATATATCATTAGTAAAGACTTTCAATCAGCTCGTCATTTATTTTCAGCAATGCACTAAAATAAATTAAGTGCTCTTTGGCATTTATCATTGAACTGACATGTTTTCCTAATTAAGTCTGCAGTCAAAGAGTAAACCAAGAATTTAGCAGAATTTGGAATAGCTATTGGGGTGATTATCCAGAGTTAGCCTGGTGTTCGGCATCTTCCTATGTGAAAAAATATTCACTCTTTCTTATAACCCCACTAGAGGCCCCAATTATGAATCATATCCAGTGCCAGTTGGATGCGATTTGCAGAGAATTTTGTATTACTGCTGGATTGCCATAATGCACAATCATCGGTGTACAGTGAGTATTTAAGATTCCGAGGAGGAGCTGGTAAGATGTCATTGATTATGCATAAAAGTAATGTTGGTGACAAGACACTTCTTTTGGGGACCCCGTTTGCCTAGACAAAAAAAATAAAAAAGTGACATTGTCTGAGAGTAATTTTACAGCAAAAAATCTGTCAGCAATGAAATTTTGGATAAAACAAGGCAAGTTTCCATAAAGTTTTCTGCGTAGGCCATATCGCCGAATCATGCTACCGGCTTTTTCTATGTCTAAGAATACTGAAATAAGATTTTTTGGCAAATGTCTCATGAATGTCTTTTCAGTTGATCAAAAGTTTGGTGTCCGTCAGATCCAGATTGTGATCCTTCTTAAGATGTTTATGCTGGGTTGATTAAGCCATTTCATCGACCAATTTAGTTGTTTAACAGTTTGCTTTAATTCATCAATTTCTTTATCTTTAGCTGCAATCTGTTGACTGACATGACTTGCTACTACTGCAGCATAGGAAATATCGAGTTTGTATGTCAGACTTTCCACTTTCCTCTTAGCTTCAGTATAACTAACTTCATGTTTTCTCATGTATGCCATTTTCCTTCAGGCTGCTGCATTCAGCAGAAGCTGACTGATGGGGACCTCCACAATTAGCACATCTGAGAATTTCACTAGTAATAGTCCCTCTCAAAAATCCTGGCATACCTCAGGATTTTTGAGAGGGACTATGGCCATCTTTGGTAGAATGCCATAGGTTGGACTTTCGCTGATGACGTCATTAATCCTCATAGACGCTGCTTGGCTGGTGAATGCACTGCCAGACATAGGGCGAGTTAGGGAAAAACCATCGAACACCTCATTCCACTCAAGTATCAACAATGGCCGCTCGACCTGCCCAGAGGCTCTCTCTCTCCTCTCTATCTTTCTCTCATGTCCTCTCCCCCCCTTCTCTCTCTCTCTCCTCTCTATCTTTTTTTTAATTAGCTATTCTATGAGCATTTTTAAGTTGCGATCAAAGCCTGCCCCCCCCCCCCCACCCGCCTGAAAAAAAAAAAAAAAATATGCCCCTGCTCTGTCTCTCTCTGCCTCGTCCTTTCTCTTTCTCCATCTCGTCATTATTCTGTTTACGATCAGACCCCCTTCCTCCGACGCTCTTGCTCTCTCCCTCTGTCTCTCTGGTTCTCTCTCTCTCTCTCTCTCTCTGTTTGTCTCCCCCCCTCTCTCTCTCTTTCTCTCTCTCTCTCTCTCTCTCTCTCTCTCTCTCTCTCTCTCTCTCTCTCTCTCTCTCTCTCTCTCTCTCTCTCTCTCTCTCTGTCTCCCCCCCCTCCCCCCTCTCTCTCTCTCTTTCTCTCTCTCTCTCTCTTCCTCTCTGTTTCGCTCTCTCAATCTCTTTCTCTCTCTCTCTCTCTCTCTCTATATATATATATATATATATATATATATATATATATATATATATATATATATTTCTCCCTCCCTCCCTTCCTCCCTCCTTTGGGTAGTAGAGGGGGCAGTGACTCCAGGCACTTGGTGATGCGTTGTGTCATCCCCCTGGCGGTTGGGTGGAAGATTTTTTTCTTTGTTCTTCTTGCTGTTCTTGATATAGCTTCTCCTTGGTGCTACTTGGGCCGATGCCTCGCTTCTCATCCCAGGAACCGATGCTTCATCATTGTTGGGTAAGTGCTTGCACGGTGCCGGGCTTGGTACCGGGCGAGGTGCTGGCTCGGCGGCAAGGTCGTGGGTCGGCAGGCTAGGGGCGGGTGGCGAGGGTGGGGCGCTCGCAGGGGTGGTGGTCACAGCGTAGAAGCGTATTGGGGGGAAGGTTGTGTGATTTTGCAGGATGGAGGTATAAGACGTTCTCACAGGGGGAGGGAATGCGAAAAGGAAGGGTTGGTAGTAGGACTGGTCGTGGGCAGGGGAGGGGAGGAGGAGGGAGGGAGGTGAATCGGCTGCGAATAATGCTTCCTCTCCGCATTCCTACTTCTGAGTAGGCATCACGTCTTGGCCAAACAATTTGTTGATGGTAGACTGTTGGCCAAATAATATTCCAATCAGCAAGTCTATCTTGTTTTCGATGATTGATCATAGGTGGTTCGTTGTGTGTCTGGGTGCTTTGGTGACTTGGTTTGTAGAAAATAAATCACAAAGGGTGTGTGTGTGTGACAGAGAGAGAGAGAGAGAGAGAGAGAGAGAGAGAGAGAGAGAGAGAGAGAGAGAGAGAGAGAGAGAGAGAGAGAGAAGGGGGAGAGAAAGAGAGGGAGAAAGTGGGGGGAGGGAGAGAGAGGAAGAAAGGGGGGGGGTAGGGAGGGAGGGGGAGAGAGGAGAGAGAGCGGGAGCGAGAGAGAGAGAGAGAGAGAGAGAGAGAGAGAGAGAGAGAGAGAGAGAGAGAGAGAGAGAGAGAGAGAGAAGAGAGAGAGAGAGAGAGAGAGAGAGAGAGAGAGAGAGAGAGAGAGAGAGAGAAGGGAGGAGAGGAGAGAGAGAGAGAGAGAGGAGGAGAGAGAAAGAAGAGGGGAGATAGGAGAGAGAGAGAAGAGGAGAGAGAGGAGAGAGAGGAGAGAGAGAGAGGAGGGGAGAAAAGAGAGAGAGAGAGGAGGGGAGAGAAGAGAGAGAGAGAGAGGAGGGGAGAGAGGAGAGAGAGAGGGGGAGAGAGGAAAGAGAGAGGGGGAGAGAGGAGAGAGAAGGGGAGAGAGGAGAAAGAGAGGGAGAGAGAGGAAAGAGATGAGAGAGAGAGAAAGAGGAGGAGAGAGAGAGGGGGGGGGGAGAGAGGAGAGAGAGAGGAGAGAGAGAGGGAGAGAGAGAGGGAGAGAGGAGAGAGAGAAAAGGGAGAGAGGAGAGAGAGAGAGGAGAGAGAGGAGAGAGAGAGGGGGAGAGAGGAGAGAGAATGGAAGAGAGAGGAGAGGAGAGAGGGGGAGAGAGGAGAGAGAGAGAGAGGGGGAGAAAGGAGAGAGAGAGGGGGAGAGAGGAGAGAGAGAGGGGAGAGAGAGGAGAGAGAGAGCGGGAGTGAGGAGAGAGAGAGAGGGGGAGAGAGGGAGAGAGGAGAGGGGAGAAAGGGAGAGAGGAGAGGGGGAGGAGAGGAGAGAGAGGGGAGAGGAGAGAGAGAGAGAGAGAGGAGGAGAGAGAGGGGAGAGAGGAGGAGAGAGGAAGAGGAGAGAGAGAGAGGAGAGAGAGGAGAGAGAGAGAGGAGGGGGAGAAAAGAGAGAGAGAGAGGAGGGGAGAGAAGAGAGAGAGAGAGAGGAGGGGAGAGAGGAGAGAGAGAGGGGGAGAGAGGAAAGAGAGAGGGGGAGAGAGGAGGAGAGAGGGGGGAGAGGAGAGAGAGAGGGAGAGAGAGGAAAGAGATGAGAGAGAGAGAAAGAGGAGGAGAGAGAGAGGAGAGAGAGAGGGAGAGAGAGAGGGAGAGAGGAGAGAGAGAAAGGGAGAGAGGAGAGAGAGAGGGAGAGAGAGGAGAGAGAGAGGGGGAGAGAGGAGAGAGAATGGAGGAGAGAGGAGAGAGAGAGGGGGAGAGAGGAGAGAGAGAGAGGGGAGAAAGGAGAGAGAGAGGGGGAGAGAGGAGAGAGAGAGGGGAGAGAGGAGAGAGAGAGCGGGAGAGAGGAGAGAGAGAGGGGGAGAGAGGAGAGAGAGAGGGGGAGAGAGGAGAGAGAGAGGGAGAGAGAGAGGAGAGAGAGAGGGGGAGAGAGGAGAGAGAGGGGGGGAGAGGGGGAGAGAGGAGAGAGAGTGAGTGGGAGAGAGGAGAGAGAGGGGGGGAGAGAATAGAGAGAAAGGGGAGGGGAGAGAGAGAGAGAGAGAGAGAGAGAGAGAGAGAGAGAGAGAGAGAGAGAGAGAGAGAGAGAGAGAGAGAGAGAGAGAGAGAGAGAGAGAGGAGAGAGAGAGAGGGAGAGAGAGGAGAGAGAGGGGGGGGAGGGGGAGAGAGAGAGGGGGAGAGAAGAGAGAGAAAGGGGGAGAGAGGAGAGAGAGAGAGAGAGAGAGAGAGAGAGAGAGAGAGAGAGAGAGAGAGAGAGAGAGAGAGAGAGAGAGAGAGAGTGAGTGAGAGTGAGAGTGAGAGTGAGAGTGAGAGTGAGAGTGAGAGAGAGAGAGAGTGAGAGCAAGAGGAGGGGAGAGAAAGAGAGAGAGAGAGAGAGAGAGAGAGAGAGAGAGAGAGAGAGAGAGAGAGAGAGAGAGAGAGAGAGAGAGAGAGAGAGAGAGAGAGAGAGAGATTTGATTTGATAATATCTATTTACAGATCAGTGTACATGGCTTGCAAAAAGCCAGGGTATGATACCAAAGCATATATATTTGTTGCTATTTGTGTAGAGGGCTATCAGTCAAATATTAGTGTTATATACATACCTGAAGGGCTGTGTTATTATCACTGTATTAAAATATCATATTGGTAAAAAACTTTTTGTATCACTAATCATGTCCAAGACAAGACCAGTGTCTATAATAAAGTTCATATAATCAACAATTGCTAATCTGTGAACAGAACTATTTGATCGATAGGATGCAGTTTTTTATACAACAGATTCTGTAATGGGTAAGATTATGCAACTTGGGCGCCTTGCACTGTTTGCAGTGGTGATATGAAACTTGTTTTGCCTCCAAAACTGCATTCTGTACATATTGCATAGTGTATTGATATCCTATGCGTAGCCTAGTCAATGTAACCTGCTGTCTACTCTACTTTATAGGGTTTGTCTATATCTGATGTCCCGGCAATAATCTCGTTATGCCAATACCATGTCCGTCTTTTTTCATTGTTCAGTGGTCCATAGCTGACCCTCATAATCTCGAAGACAGCTGGTAACACGTTTTTTTTCTCATTTGATCGAGAGATAGCGGTACTACATAATATGGATCTTCATGGGAAAGTGCTAACCTGGCATATTGATCAACCCTGTCACGTAATGATATTCCTATATGAGAGTATATCCAGTGACACTTGGATACCCTGCTCTGATAGTTTATAAATTTGGTGAAGGATATTTCTAGTTACCATGTTTTCTGGATTAAATGCAGTGAGCGGAAAGCGGCATGGCTGTCAGTAGAGACAACCAGGTGTTCCTGTTGTTCACTACCTTTCTTAATGGCATAATTTATGACTACTGACTCGGCATCAGTTGTGCTTGTCTAGTTGGAAAAACACACACTTTCTTCAAGATCTATATCAAGAATTAGTACACCAATCCCTGCTGCTTCAGGTATCACAGTAGATTGCAAGTGGGGGCGTATAATGAGGGGGGTGTAGAATTCCATCTATATATTTCAAGTAATGAGCTTCTAGTTCCGTTTTTAAAGCCATGGATTTAGGCCCTATGAGTTCTGTGTCAAATAGCAGTAAGTACTGTTTCTGGAATGTTAATAGGTTCTTTGTTTTTACACTTTTTGCTGTACCTCTGTAGAACATAACCCCCCTATCAAATGCCTGAATATGAATGTCATCAGCATAGGATGTGATGTTGCATAGGTTTCCTGACTCATCGATGAGCCTACAAAAAGAAGGCATAAGTATTTTAAACAGTGTAGAAGACAGTACTACCCCTTGTGGAGTGCCTAATTCTAATTCGCACTGATAGTCAATTTCGTTTGTATGGCTTTATTTAAGGGAGCACCTGCGTATGGATAGTGGGAGACTATCAAGAGAAGAGTCCTCACACTGTAGATCGCTTGTACCTTCTAAGAAATTTTATCTCAGGGTTTTTGTTCAGTTGCTGTGCATGTCTACCTCTGGAGGATAAAGATCCGTGCTTGGCAGGGCTTTTAGGCTATAGTTGAGTAATGATATTACCAACTTGCTGACAGAGAGTTTCATTAAAGTGACCTAGGCTGATAGGAGTAAAGTTTTCATACCAGCAGGCAACTCTTTCAGTGAATTCATCATGATATTTAGTAGCAAGGTGGTATCGAAAAGGAAGGGCTATAATTAATGCCCAGTGATCACTAAGAATGGGATGACCTTCGCAGTGCTTGGGAGTGTGTGCTGATTGTATAGAGCTACATAGTCCTCTTTTTAGATAATGAGTTTTACATAATAGGTGTAAGGGGTCACTAGTATTTTGGAGATAATAAACCTTACCGTTTTTGCCAATGGTACTTCCCTCGGAGCCTAGGAGAGGATGGCGAGCATTAAAATCCCCGCATAATAAAACAATATCAGTATGTATCATGCAGTCAGGAAGTTTAAGCACCACCTCACTATCACGTGGATTATATACATTAATGATGGTGATAGATCTACCGTCAAGAAATATTTTGATAATAAGATATTCAGCACAGGTGTTGTCACGATTGTCATCAATCACTTTCGATGAAAGTGAGTTCTTTATGTAAATGCCAAGCCCTCTCGCAGAGGGATTAGCAATATTTGGTCTGTTAAAATATGTGTATCCCGCATTTTTTGCATAACGAGTTGCCTTGCGTTTATGTAAACTGTTTATGTTCCAGGTAATACATTTCAAGAGATTACTTGGAGACATTGAGTACTTGACTATTTTCAAGGCCTACTACAGGGTGATGCTGTTGTTGATCGAGGAGGAATGTGAATATCCTTTCCTGAGGTTGAGAATGCCGAACCATTTGTTGTTGCGTCATGATCACCATCTGCTCCTCCTGCCGAAGTAGCATTTGTAGGAGATCTTTTATTTCTCCGTTGGACTATTGTTTGTCTTGCTTTAGTGAGGGCTGAGCTGCAGCTGGTGCTGCAACTGATGCTAAAGCTGGTGCTGAAGCTGGTGTAGCAGATGGTGTTAGGGTTAGTGCTGCAGCTGGTGTAGCAGATGGTGTTAGGGTTAGTGCTGCAGCTGGTGTTGAAGCTGGTGCAGAAGATGATGCAGCATATGGTGCTAGGGTTGGTGCTGTAGCTGGTACTGAAGCTGTTGCTGGTGCTTGAGTTGACAGAGCTTTAACTCCTGTTGGTGCTGGTACTGTGGCCGGTGCCATGGTTTCCTTTGCAGGGACCATCACTGTTGACTTCTGCAAGTATGGGAAATCCTCTACATCATCAAAGCGCGGGGCTGGGGGGCTTTTGTAGAGGGAAGGCTGCCTGCTTTTTTTGCTATTTGTTGCTGTCCTTTGGGTAGTAAGCGCACAATGGAGAATTAGCATTATGCTCTTGTCGGCAGTTCAGACATTTCCGAGGGACATTTTCTTCCGGAAATCTTTTCTGCGCATTCTGAACTTCCGTGTGGAAAAGCGCAGTACCGGCATCGCGGAGCGTCTCGTGGACAAGCACGTGTTCCGCTGTCCCATTGTGAACAATTAAAGCAATTGGTCAGGGATTTGAGGACGGCATACCCATTTTGATACTTTAGGGGATTACCTCCCCTTCATACGCTATGATGACTCTCTGAGTCATCATTCCATTAACCTTCATGCGACTCGCATGAATGATACGTTCATTGTATGCGGTCATTTCCCCTGTTTCGATTTCCCTTGGGGCATCGAACACATTGACTTTCGTACATTTTCCCCTTCCTAAAAACCCTGGCTTTTTCAAGCACTTCACCACATGCACCGTTAGTTGTTATATGAGCAAGAATTTTTTCGTTCTTGCATCTGACTTTTCTTCCAATTTTCAGTTCGATTGATCCGTGTGTCTTATTATAAGGGTCCATTTTAAGGGCCCAAGAGACCCAACGATACTTATCCCCATGTGTGCGAAGCTTTTGTATCGTTCTGAAAATGCGCGCGCAGGTGTCCGGGAACCGTTACTTCAACAAATGCAGATAGCTGCCACTTTACCTTTTTCTTCTGCCTCTCATTCGGCCCCACCTATATCCTCCTCACTGAGTACATCATATCTCCCCTCGGTTTTCATTTTTTAGTTCGTCGCCATCGTCCTATCAGTGGTCCCGACCAAAGGAGTGCCTGTCCTTTGAAAATAAATAGTTACACACACGCGTCGCCTACGGTGCTTCGTAGCATATTTGGGAGTGGGCGTGGGCTCTTTGTATCACTTTAGAACTTATTGTTATGTGAACATTATCACACTCTGGATGAATATACAACTGACAGGTCTGTGAATTCCTGATTGTCAAGGTATCTCAGACCCTTTAGGGACAGGTCATAAGGTCACGAGAGGACACTATACATGTCCTTACACTGTGGTGTCGTGACGTTAACTGAAGACAGAGGGGGGGGGGGGGGAGGCGAGAGAGAGAGAGGAGGGGAGAGAGGACAGAAAGAGAGAGGAGGGGGGAGAGGAGAGAGAGAGAGAGGAGGGGGAGAGGAGAGAGAGAGAGAGAGAGAGACAGGAGGGGGGAGAGGAGAGAGAGAGAGAGAGAGAGACAGGAGGGGGGAGAGGAGAGAGAGAGAGGAGGGGGGAGAGGAGAGAGAGAGAGGAGGGGGGAGAGGAGAGAGAGAGAGTGGAGGGGGAGAGGAGAGAGAGAGAGAGAGAGAGAGGAGGTGGAGAGGAGAGAGAGAGAGAGGAGGGGGAGAGGAGGGAGAGAGAGAGAGAGAGAGAGAGAGAGAGAGAGAGAGAGAGAGAGAGAGAGAGAGAGAGAGAGAGAGAGAGAGAGAGAGAGAGAGAGAAAGGAGAGGGTATACTGTGTACACGTGGGAGCTATGGCTGTGAGTACATATTTGGGCCATTTTTCCTTTCTTTTATCTTCCCCCTAAATGTGTTAAGCTGTATGTGCAGTTACGCTCACGCGGGTTTTGTTAGGTTAAAGTGCTGATTGACAGCAAATGGTATGCTCTCCATTCTTCTGACCTCAGATCACATTATTGTGTGATCACTGTATGGGTTCAAACAATATGAATATCGTTCATTTATTACGTATTTGTTTAATTTTCTTGTGATTAGAGAGTATATTGTTTCAATTGCAACAAATTTAGCGCTTAGCATCCGTTACATGCTCATTGGTGACACGTTCTATCGGCGCTAGAGCGGAGCTTGTAACGTGAATTATTTACATTTTTATATAGCGACAGGGATCTTCCCCTTATCATAGTATCAGAATGCCTGATTACTTGGGGTTGCGAATATGCCTAATAGATCCGCGTTCCGACGTTAGTTCGTTCGGCAACTTTTTGAGCCGGTGTGGCCCACAGTTACGTCCGTTAAATAATGTAGGACTAGAATTGAGATTCACTTATTAATCCCATCCCGCTCACCCCTTTGACGTCGCTGCCATGTTTGGGGTAAATCCCATCGAGTTGTGATTCATGATAAATAGCCGTAGGGCATTTAATGCATGAGCGCCCATCACAGACTCGCAGATAAAGTGGGTTATTAATATTTTCCGAGCTCATTTCTCTTCATAAAGTATGGCAAATTAGGGTAGAGAGACCCCCGTCAATTGAAGTCTGTATGCGCAGCTTGACATGTTACCTCGGCAGAATTTTTTTCCCGAGAAGATTCGCTTGCGAATGTGTTTCACATCACCATTCATTAGTGCGTCATTCTGTCGCATATCATTTAATGTTAAATTCAATGTAGTACTTGAAATAATTTTGTATTACTTCTATAGCTAGTTTATTGCATTTGTGTAAAATGAACGTTAATTTCCGTGTTTGGCACCCACGTCCGGTCTGTGTGAGGTAACTTTCATTAACTCACACACACACACACACGCTCGCGCACTCCCGCGAGTTTGTCAAGTCGTGATGTGTGACTTGTGACATACATTTCTTCGCTGTGTTACGACAATTGGTTCAAGTAAATCCTTGCGGATTGCCGATGTCACTTTTCTCTTATTTACCCTCTTGTCTATCAGAGACGGTTAGCAGTTGAAGCTATGTCCATGCGGATCGCTGTTACCGTCTCTCTCTCCTATTTTCTTCTTAATCTTGTGAAAATAAAACACAAAATCAAAAAAAAGAGACGAAAATAACGAAAATTCAACCATAAGAACTGCAAATTATATAAATAATCGGCTAGTGGCGCTTAACATCCCCTCTACTCTGTTGTCTCTCTTTTCTCTTACTATCTTGGCCCTTATGTGTATAATCTTGTTCACGATATCTGTCATGGTACCGAAGGAGGCCCTGCTGCAGAAACGGTCACCTTCGGACGCTGTGAATAACGTAACCGGAAGTTCGCCATAAACCGAGAAAGACTAGGATAATTATGCTTGTAGATACAGTCAAGGTCCAGGAACTCGCCAGAGCAGGTACCAGACGTCCCATGATGCTGTGGACGGTCGCTGCCTGGACGCCGCAGATCCACTCAACCTCCAGGAGCTCGTCACCCGAAGAGGACACTTCCTGCCGGACGCCCGTGATCCTGACGAGGACAACAAGGAGGTAGGTACGAGCAAGCAGCCTGGATGAGATCTGTGGGAACGTGCATTGGGCGAGTAAGCCGCCGAGTTAGGCCTGGTCGAGGACTACGGGGACGAGTCCGAAGTCGAGGAGGACCTGTGCGAGACCTTCGAGGACGGACGGATTTACCAGGGACCAAGATGAAGATGACGACAGGGACGAGCAGCCACGAAGATGCTCCAGGGACAGCACACGCAAGAACGAAGTGTTTACAAGTCAAGAACCAGCCAGGTTGGGTCACCCTTGAGTCAAATATCAGGCGCCTCGAGGGCGAGGTGTTAGTAGGTGGCCGAGCATTATACTGTGTACACGTGGGAACTATGGCTCCCACGTGGCTGGCTCCCACGTTGCTCGCTGGCTTGCCACGCTGCAGTGCCCCGCACCCGAGCGTGACCCGGGCGGCCGCTTGGCAGATATAAATAACTGCCCCACGCGCACTCCCGGGGTATAAAAGGCCAGGATGACCCAGGTCAGGAGAGTCACTACAGAGAGTTCCTGCCGAAAGCCTGTCGGTCTAGTGAAAGGAAGAGAGGAAGAGAGAGAGAGAGAGAGAGAGAGAGAGAGAGAGAGAGAGAGAGATCACTATGTTTGTAATCATTACTATTGACGATATTGTAGTTATCCAATGTTCACGATTTAATTGCATTGACATATCTAGTGTCCCCGACCAGACCTGTGACCACAAGACCCTTACACTGCTATAAAACAGAGAGTCTGTACTGACATTTCCAAACAAAATCAAGGTGCCATATTCTTATGTTTAGCGAATATTTTGTCACTCTGCCCTCAGCATCGGCTCAGGCAACACCTCAAGCTCTCGCAGGTGTGGCAAGAGGCCTCGCTCCTCCACGGGCGTCTCTGCCACGCCTGTCCTCTGTTCACCACCTACCATATTCCCGTGTGAATAAAACGTTTAAGGCTGCAACAACTTTAACTATAACTACAACACTTCACTTCAAGTACCAAACCACCACCATACAAGAGAGAAGGAATAAGTCCACCACCTAATATTACATTGGTGGCAGCGGTGGGATTATCCAACGATACATCTCCGGTTTCCTGACATCAAGCACAAACCAAGTCTACACTGCCGAGCTGACATCGCTCCTCCCTTAGCGCACAGTACTTCAACACCTGCTGCAGTCTTCAACTCTTGCTGCAGTCGCCTGGCGCCTGCAACATCGACATCAACATCAACACTGCCCTGCCAGTACCTTAAGGTGAGTTTCTTTATCCTCGCAGTTCTCATTTGTTTAGGAAATCCGCTGTGACGTGAAGTGTCTGAATTCCCCTCGCGAACACCTGTGTTCCTCCCCTCATAGAAAACGAGATCTCCCCTCAGCTGACATTTGTCTCGCGGTCACTCTGCGTGCGCCTCCCCTCGCCTCACTCATGCCCTACGCTTTACCTAACCTTTATCTCTTTAGTACTCTCATTCCCCTGTAGTTTATCTACTTATGAGTACTAAATTTGTTCTCATGTTAATATAAAATGTTGATGATTTCTGAATCTACACGATGCTGAATTCCAGTTCAATTATTATGAACTATTTCACAGGAAAATATTTCCTGCGTTTGTTTGCACGTTTAGAATAATTATCTTCATAGGAAAATTATTCCTGTTTCCTAGAATGCAACTAATCTTAATTACTTACCATCAATCCTGCATTTTTGCGTTCAACTACTCTCATTTCCCTGAAGGAAATATGTTCTAAGTAAGGCCTATGTGCTTCATTTTCATGGGAATATCTTTTGTTCTGCATCCTTGCACATGAATCCTACATATTATTTTCGTAGAGAATCATTACTATATTTTACATGGCTCTGTAAACCCATAATTTCCTCGAGATTTTATCCTGCAATCTCGATAGTTCATTACTGCTTTCTATCATGTGAATCTATCAGGTGAAAGTTGCAATTAACACCCTCTATCCCGAATCCCTGACACGTTGCTTCCAGTCGTTTCCTAATCATTACGAGTTCGTGTTGATATTGTAACTCCCTGAGATATGGCATTACGTCTTCTGTTGCCAAGACATGGTACTGTTGTTCCCGTTTGTTGTCCTCAGAGCCAGACGCCCCGTGCTGGAGCCCACTGCTGACCTTGACTCTCGGATCATCACGGCGCTGCCCTCGCCGCCGATCCCTGGCTCGCCAAGTCGCCCTTCTGTTCTCTACTGCACGTCGCTGCAACTCCGGTCGTGTCCGCCTCCTCGTCCGCTGGTGACTGCCGCCTGACGTCCTCGTCGCATCTCGCCTTACTCGCATGACGTCCTCGCCGCACCTCGTCTGACTCGCCTGACGTCCTCGTCGCATCTAGCCGTGTCTCGTCTCACTCACCACACCTGCTGCCCTGCGCTGGTGACCCTGGCAAGAGTGGTCCTGCCTTGCCTGTCGAACCTCGTGACGCCATCACCTTGGTGCTCTTCCTCTCCCGAGATGACTAATCTTTCCCGCTAACGACGTGATCCTGATCCTTCGAAGACCTCGTTCTCACGATTCTCCGCTCAATCCTCGTCTCCTTGCCAACAACTTGGTCCAGAATCTTCTTAACCGGTGTGCGTGTCATTTACGACTGACACGGCGCTTGGCAAGTTAACTGTGTCTTTTACAAGCGATCCTGTGGAACGATTGACGAGCTCCGTGACTGATCACCACTGCTGCTCCTGTCAAGACCACCTACGCTTCGGAACAGTGACCTGTGCGAACAAGCTCCCTAGACCGCCGACCTTAGAAGTCACCTGTCCGCCCTTCTTCCTTTCTCGTCAGCAAGAACCGAGACTCCCTGCATCGCCGCTTTCTTCGTCTTCAGATCACCCACTACAGCAGGATCGAGGACGATCCTGATTAGGTGGCCGAGCGATTTAATGACCTTCCCACGGTACCCAGCACTCTACTGGTAATTACCTGTGCGTAGTGCCCCCAGAGCAAGCGATTCCGGTCCTTACCGTCGAATACTTTATAACTACTAGTGAACTTATATCTTGATTATACTCAAAATGTGTGTAAAAAAAAATCCTTATTCTCAATCACTATGTTTGTAATCATTATTATTGACGATATTGTAGTTATCCAATGTTCACGATTTAATCGTATTGACATATCCAGTGTCCCCGACCAGACCTGTGACCACAAGATCCTTACACTGCTATAAAACAGAGAGTCTGTACTGACATTTCCCACCAAAATCAAGGTTGCCATATTCTTATGTTTAGCGAATAATTTATGAACCCCTCAAAATCTCAGAGAGCCAAAGTCACTCTACCCTCATCATCGGCTCGGGCAACACCTCAAGCTCTCTCTAAGACCGCTTCGCCTCGCGGGCGTGGCAAGAGGCCTCGCTCCTCCACGGGCGTCTCTGCCACGCCTGTCCTCTGTTCACCACCCACCATATTCCCGTGCGAATAAAACGTTTGAAGCTGCAACACCTTTAACTTTAACTACAGCACTTCACTTCAAGTACCAAACCACCACCATACAAGAGAGAAGGAATAAGTCCACCACCTAA
>NC_061830.1:21813090-21818090 GCF_019202785.1 Penaeus chinensis
GGCTCAGTGCCCACGGCGGGGCTTCGGCAAAGTCGGGGTGGGGGGAGGCCATGCTCTTAGCAAGAAGCTGTTCTTTGAGCTGATGGCGTATCAACACCCTGGCTGTATGAGATAGCCAGGAGTTGTTTGCAACGAGCTCGTTGTCTTGTTCGAGGCATCTGACTAATTTTTGTCTTAGGCTTGTGTTCCTGGGAACCTGGATGACCTTTGACAGGAATTGTGTTGCCATTAGATCGATCCGTGAGTCCAGGGGGAGAAGGTTTGCCTCCAGGAGGTTGAGGACCACGCGTTTGCCGTGCGTGGCAGCCTTGTGCGCTGTGGAGACGGGAGTCCTGGAGGTTGAGCGATGCCGTGAACGAGTACGCCCTGTGGCTAGCAACACGCCTCTTTGGTCCTCTATTCCAGCAAGACAGGCGGCCTGATCCCGGCCCGGTCACGGTCAATCGGCTGGTCTCCCCCGGGAAGCTAGGGTCAAGCAGTCATGCCGCCATTGGCACTCACAATGGTCCGTGAGTGCCGTCACAATGGCTATTGGCTGCGTATATCCTCTCATCACTCCTGTTGCTGTTAGACACTGGTTCTGACATTCAGCTTCCCCTTGTTGGACTCCGTGGTGGGTGGGGGCGTGAGAGGATGAAGCACTTGCCAATTTATGGAAAAAATAATCAAACACCCCCTACAGACTGACAAAAATGTTGACGAACCGCGCAAGACCCAGACCACGGTAGTCACCATGAAGGCATATGTGCCTTCCGGTGGCACAGGATGACACTGTCACCCCTGCTGCTAAGGTGGACAAGACCGAAGCCAATGGGTCTGTCCACCGAATAGTCAAAGATCTTGACTCGCGAGCTGGCCTCTCCAGGCCAACAGCTAAGCCAGGGAGGCCCCTGAGTTCACAGACGGCCTCCCCGATTGAGAAGGGAGAGCAGGCTGAACCAGCCGCATCAGCTGCTGTCTCCACAAACAAACCCGAAAGCCGAAAGGGCGGGCCGAAGCGTCCGAGGCCGGAGACCGACTCTGATGAAGAGTCGGGACCCCCTAAACGCTTCGCCCAGTTCAAAGTGCCAGCTAAACCCGAAGGCTTCGACAATGCCTACCAATTGGTCAGGGCATTGGAGTTGCAACGGAAAATCCGGTTGTCGATCCGGGTCGCCCGAGATCAGGGCATGATCATAATGCCCAAAGATCAAGCTACCTTGAATTTCCTCCGGGAAACGAAGGAGCTAACCGATGGGAGGAAAGTGAGTCTTTCCCTACTAAGTCCCGAGGAAAAGAGAACCAAGATGGTGCTACTTGGCTTCTCAGTCTCGTACGATGTGGAGCTGATCGCTTCACACCCACAGGTCGTGCAGGCTTCCCGAATGTCGAAGGGGAAGACCCCAACCAGGCAAGTCCTGGTGACCATGAAAATGCCCCAACCACTACCCTTGATCTGGGTAACTGGGGCACCTACAACCTTCGAACGTATGTGCCAGAACCACTTCGGTGTTTCAAGTGCCAGAAATACGGTCACCACCAAGCTAACTGTACAGCCAAGCCTAAATGTGGTGTCTGTAGCAAGGCACACAATACAGAGGTATGCCTCAAGGCATACAAAGAGGAAAAGAGGGACACAACAGCCAAATGTCCCAACTGTGCCAAGAAGCATCATGCCTGGAGCCTGACTTGCTCTGTCAGGAAAAAGGCGGCCCTCAGGCGACAAGAGGTTGCTCAAAACTGACCAGACTTTGTTCCTGCCCCACCGGGCACCCATGTCTGGGGAAGGAACAAAAGCGAAAAGGCCTCCCGACCTCCTAAGAGGAAGGAAGCCGCCCCCCAGCCGACACCGGATGTCTCCAACAAAAAGGAGTTTCCGATAATGCCAAAGGTGCAGAAAAAGAAACTAAAGAAAAAAGGTTCTAAGAGCACCACAAAAACCTCTCCAACAGATGATCATCTCCTCTTTGACGAGGACGATATGACTCTCCTGTTAACTGCTGTTGTCTCAGCAGTAGCAACAGCCCTGGGGAGGTCGAGTGAGGAGGCCGAGAAGACAGTTTCGGTCGCCATGACGGCAATGACCCAGACTGTCGCAGTCCTGAAGGGAAGAAAGCTGGTTAGAGCAAAACCAGCCTCACCCTCACCCCAGGACGAGACTCCCCTCCCCACTCCAAACCAGGCCATGCCTTCACAGGCAGAGCCAAAACAGGCTGAATCTGGCCAGCAAGGCCAGCCAAGAAAAAGCCTGAGAGAAAAGCCGAACCAACCAAAGTCAGAGCTACCAAAGGCTCTCCACCTCCCAGTGGACCCAAGGATAGCCTGACAACAGACGAGAAGCCCTCAACCAGCGAGGACCTCGCAATGGAGTTGTCAGACTCCGACGATGTCTCTGATGTAACTATCACTGAGTAACATCATGACACACCATCTAAGCATCCTACAGTGGAACATCAATAGCTTCTCTGCAAAGAACGCTTTTCTTCAAGCAGTAGTGCGATCAAGGAACATTGACATTGTCATGCTCCAGGAGACATTAGCAGTGGACACTGTTCGCTTCTCAGGGTACCATGCCTTCACACTGCCACGAACACCTGGCAAGAGAGGCTTGATCACCCTTGTGAGAGCAACAATCCCCTGCTCCGCAATAGCCGATGCATCGCACTGTGGAGACGATGTTGAATCCCTTGCCGTCGAGGTTCACCTGGCCGGGGGGCCCCTCAAACTGTACAATGTGTACAGCCGGCCACGCTGTAGAAGCTTAGACATCAGCCAGGTCTGTGCTTCTGCTGCACATGACCGAGTGATCATAGGGGGAGACTTCAATGCACACCACCCCATCCTGGCTCCCTGTCGGGCACCGGATGCGGCCGGCTATCACATAACCGACGTGCTAGAGACATTCCCTGAGATCGCTCTCCTCAACACCCAAGAGCCAACGCATGTCAGAGGAGGGGTCCTAGACCTCACCCTGGCCACTGCAACTCTGGTGGGGAGGATTGGCTGGCGTGTCGATGAGACCGTCACAAGTGACCATTACGGCACTATAACTACCCTCATGGATGCTGGCCCAGCCGAAATCCTAAGACCGAATCCAAGATGGAAAACAGACAAGGCCAACTGGCAGGCGTTTCAAAATGCCTTGGCCCTCTGTCTGAGATGCAACGATCCCCCACAAAGCGAAAATGTGGAAGTGCTCGAAGCTAGCCTGCTAAACGCCATTAATGAAGCAGCCTCACAGACCATACCCAAAACTCGGCCTGGGTCCAGAAGTCACAAAGACGAGATCAGGGAGGTCAACCACAGGGTGAACATGTGCCGAAAACTATTCCGAAGGCAAAGAACCCCTGACAACTTATCCCTCCTAAGGGAAGCTGTCACGGATGCCAAGGAAACTGCCAACAGAGTCAGGCAGGAAAAGTGGCTGGAATGGTGTGAGTCCTTCGACCACCAAACCACCCTTTCAGAGCTGTGGCAACGGGTCAAGCGAGCTACCAGCCGCTCAGCCCCGAGGTGCACCCATCACGACCCCCAAGCAGAGGCTAACAGACTGGCGTACGAGTTCTCTGCGAGAACGAGCAGCAACAGTCTGCCAGCCGAGCTGAGGGCAAGACAAGAGCGTCTACAGCCAGACAGACACGCTCAGATCAGAGAAAGGGCAGCCGAACCCGATAACTCAGACGTTATCTTTTCTCTGAGGGAACTAAAGAAAGCCTATAAAACCAGTTCCAACACAGCCCCGGGCTCTGATGGGATCTCGTACCCTATTATCTCCCACCTAGGACTAGCAGGTGAGCGTGCACTCTTGCAACTCATCAACAAGTCCTGGGAAACTTCCACTCTACCCCAGAGTTGGAAGAGGGCTACCATAGTTCCCGTCCCAAAACCAAAGGAGCCGGGGAAGTACCGCCCCATCTCTCTGCTCAGCTGCCTGGCCAAGACGGCCGAGAGGATGGTACTAAACCGGCTTCAATGGAAAACGGGACCTCCGCACGAACACCTCCACGGGTTCACAAGGGGCATGGGCACAGCACACAGCATAGCCACGCTCTTAAGCACAATCAGCAAGGGCCCAGCTGTGGTGGTATTCCTTGACCTGGAGAAGGCTTTTGAACTGGCAAGTCCGCTTGCCATTCAGGCAAGCCTGATCCAGAAGGGAATCAGAGGAAAGCTCTTGGCTTGGATAGGTGACTACTTCAGGAACAGGACTGCCAATGTCAAATTCCAGGGTCACCTATCGCAGCACATGCCGCTCGAAAATGGAACGCCACAGGGTGGGGTTCTCAGTCCAGCCCTATTTAACACTTTAATGTCCTGCATCCTCAACATAAACCTCCCAGTGGGGTGCAAAATCATCTCGTATGCAGACGATCTCGCTATCACCTCCACTGGACCACGCAGCCAGAATAAAGCCCAGCGTTGTCTGGACCTCGTGTCAGAGGAGTGTTGTAGGACAGGACTAAAGATCTCTGCAGCCAAATCCAAAGCCATGGCTCTGAGACAGAGAGTTCGAGGCACAAGACTGAAAATCCAGGGAGTGGAATTAGAATGGGTCCAGGACTACCTATACCTTGGGGTAAGGATAGACCGGACCCTCTCCTTCCAGAAGGAGGTCCAGTACCTGGTTGACCGAACCAAAGCAAGACTGTCCGTCATGAGAGCAATGACTGGGAGACGCATAGGGGCCAGACACAAAGTACTAAGATCATTCTATGTACATGCTGTCCGGCCCATTGTGGACTATGCCTCAGTCGCTCTAATTGCTGCAAAGAAAAAGCACACAGACAAATTAGAAACAGTCCAAAATGAAGCTGCCAGGATCATTCTGGGTGCCCCGAGGTGGACGAAGGTCCTCAACCTCCTGATGGAGGCAAACCTTCTCCCCCTGGACTCACGGATCGATCTAATGGCAACACAATTCCTGTCAAAGGTCACCCAGGCTCCCAGGAACACAAGCCTAAGACAAAAATTAGTCAGATGCCTCGAACAAGACAACGAGCTCGTTGCAAACAACTCCTGGC
>NC_061830.1:21828090-21835590 GCF_019202785.1 Penaeus chinensis
TCACAAATGTGCAATAAGAGGCACAAAGATTAATAGAAATCTTTACAAGTGGTATCCAAGACCAGAAATAGTTATTCTTTTGATTAAAGATGTGATAATTACACTAAGCTTACAAGATAAATGCACTAAGACATAATTGGCTTAAAATCTGTCTACTAAGTGTTTTCATCATCTTTCATGTCACCCACAAGTTTCCTACTTTGTGTGTTATGAAACAACATAGATGGCAGCACCACCATAAAAGTTAACTCTTACATAGTGCTAGAAACTATTTAACCCATTCATAAAGGTGTTGTTCTATCAAGTCATGGGAAAAAATCCAAGATGCCAGGTGATGTCTAATCATATCAAAATGTCATCTCCCATTGGCTGGGATAAGAGCTCCTGAACTTAGCTATGAGCTGGACAACAGCCAAGACACAGAGCAGTGTATGTTAATGCACCCTAGCCTCATTAATCTCTACTCAATATTTTACCTTTTTATTGTGCCTTTATAGAGCTGTCCATAAACTAAACTACCTGAAGAAGTTGCATATGCATTTAATTTATCTCGTCTTAATATAACTAATGGTTAATGGTTAATGGTTAATGGTTAAAAGCAAATAAATGTTAATATAACTAAGAAAATAACAGCTAAAGCAATACAAAAGCACTATTAAGAGATGAATGAGCTAATCTGAAATCTGGAAATATCTCGGATCTTAAAATAATTACTACTGATTTTTTTTACTTTCAGACTGATACACTTCAGTGTAAAGTATCTTTAAACCACTGGGAAATAAGTTTTTTTTATATGTGATAAATATTGGAAGATTCATATGTATAGAGAGACATCATCAACTATCACAATCTACAAGAAAAACTAATGAAAAAATATAAACCCATTCTGTGAATCACAAGATTCCCTTGAAGACCCAATCACTTTTGTTCTAATTCATTGCTGGATACTCTACTGATTGCATGTATCACTGGAGCACACACACACATACACAGACACAGATATGAACACACACATAAAGAAACAAACACAGACAAGTAATTTGCTGTGTTTCTGCATATGCTTTCTAAGAGTGAATTAAATTCAGATTTTTAGGTACTTTTGCATGAGCAAAAGATTTACCAAGTTACTGATCTATGTTTAACAAATTCAATTGTTAATAATTAATCCTAACTCACTGTAGGTCTCCATGCAAGATGAGCATATGAAACTTCAACTCCAGGTTATGTAAAATCTTTAACAGTCAATTCTAACTATTGCCACACTATAATAGCACTTACCAGTATATGGGCCATGGACACATCTAAAGAATTCAAAATGTTAAAATTCAGAACAACAGGTCTTCAGACATCTTAGTTCTCAAATATTAGTTTAAGTTTTCCGCATCAAAATACAACATTAACTCTCAAAAAAAAAAAAAAATCTCCCTTGTCCTAAATTTTTTTTGGGTAATTATTGGCAGGATGCTCAATTTGCTTACGTAGTCTTTGGTTCCACTCCTCAAGCAGTCAATAAATTAGAAAATGGCTAAAGGTTTCTTGGTTCTACACACATGGTTGTTATATACAAATATCTTTTAAAGCTATCTATCTATAAATGTTACCCAGTAAGACTTTTTTTTAAGCTACTGCAAAACCAAGAAATGGGTTACATATCTTAAATTTGAATAAGCCTGATCTTTACATTTAACATTTGTGAATACAGAGATACTAATCACATTTCAGTATGCACTAATAATAATGCAGATTTAATAACGACGATAACCAAAATAAAATACAGGTCTGAATTGGTAAATACACCCAACCCATGAACCAGAAATAAGAAGAAAGGGGATATCTATTTACTGGAACAAAAATTATTACATTTTATTATAGGGTTTTTGGAATAAGTTCTTGTTTGCAGAAACAAGCAGTCTCTACAACAAGATATATCTACAATGATAAATCTTCATACTTCATTTAAATTTCTGCTAATTTTCATACTTTTAGTGATTCAATACAAAAATGTTTCATTCTACAGGACAAAGGTTTGATAATATAGTTTAGAGTGAATATAGCTATCCCAGCATATGTATTCTCTTTTTCTCTCAAGCCCTACAGTGCACTGGAATTTCATTCCAGTTAAAGATTCATGTAATAGTAACCTGGTTATCAAATGTTTTCTTTGTTTCTTTTTGATGATGAGGAGCATAAAACAATAGTAAAATGAATAAAAATGGAAAGTGTGAGGATACATGAACTTATTTAATCACTTAGCTAGAACAGTATAAAATGAATAATTTAACTTGAATACCTTTGCATTAGATATACCATTGCTGCCCTGAATGTCTGAACATTTTGAGTTATTTCGAAAATGGGCACCGTGCATTGGTCCCAGTAATCCACAGCTGCTGACTATATCTTTAGTAAAAATGCCTATGCATACACTGAATACAAGAGAAAGAGATGACTTAATCTTGCCCTCTGTATATTACTGCATTACTACACTGTCTAAAGGAGAGTTTTGTCAGTGTTTTGCTATTCTATTGAAGGTTATATTGCTTCTACAAGTACTACAACTGAGTATGTAAATAAGGTAGTTGATGGCATCCTGAAAAACAGCATTACCATAACAAGTGATATTGTACATATCAAATTGCATGAATTTTATATTCTACAACCAGGTCTATTAGATGATGATAAGCAAACAAATACACTACTTATATAATTTCCTGCATTTTGTAAGTTTTCTGACATTATGATGAAACTAATCAAGAAATGGAAGTTCATTTCCAAACATTTAATTTGCTTGACATCAAGGAAATACTTTAATACAACTCACATACGACAATCTTCCCCTTTCTGACTCGTTTGGGTAATACATTCAGATTAATTAATATAATTAATCAGGTTCCTGACCAGAGTTCAATGATATGCCTGCATAATCATTTCTTTACTGACTACTGTTCATTTTATTTTTTGTATTTTTTTTTATCTGATTTTCTTACAAAATTTGAGTAAATAAAAGGAATGATATATGGACATATCTGACTGTTGTAAATTTCCATTTCAGTGCTGGCTATTGTGATAGTGTATATAACCATAAGACAAACACATATATCTACAGTGCCAGGTCAGACATGAATTAATACTTAAATGTAAGTCACAAAATTACAAATATATACATATAATTCTACATTTGTGCATTGCTGAAATGCAATAATAATCTTAAAATTCAAATACAGATATGCAAAATAATCTTGCCTAACTGCACCTGCAAGTGCAAGTTAACAATAGCTCACAGATATACAGGGCATTACAACAGATGGCACCATTACAAAAAGCAACTTGAATTTTTAATTAACACCATTCAGTATATAAAATGAGCAAGAACTTATCATACTACAAAATCTGATCTTCCAGGACATTTAGAAACTATGACTACTTTCAGATTCTAAAATAATTCATCAAAACGCTAATGAGAACATTCTGAAAATGATTCTCTTATATCTTGCAACTAGGAAAATTAATCACATCAACTCTAGAATAAATCATACAGCACTGGCTGGGATTATATACAAGTTAATCTATATCTTTTGATTTCTCTTTTCATCATCAATGTGCAATCAGCATATCTGAGACTAAGCTTATCAATCTCAAAAAGTTACCAGTGTATGTAAGAACTGATAATCTGATATGCAAAAGAGCAAAGTGGATTTTAGATAATATATGTTCATATATGTAAAATAACTTACACTGTATGTAAATTATATATATATATATATATATATATGATATATATATATATATATCATATATATATGATATATATATATATATATGATATATATATATGATATATATATATATATATATATATTTATGATATATATATATATATGATATATATATATATATGATATATATATATCATATATATATATATATATCATATATATATATCATATATATATATATCATATATATATATATATCATATATATATATATCTCATATATATATATCATATATATATATATCATATATATATATCATATATATATATATCATATATATATATATCATATATATATATCATATATATATATATCATATATATATATCATCATATATATATATCATATATATAATATATATATATATCATATATATATATATATATATATATCATATATATATATCATATATATATATATCATATATATATATATATATCATATATATATATCATATATATATATATCAATATATATATATCATATATATATATATATATATATAATATATATATCATATATATATATATATATATATATATTTATATATATATATATATCATATATATATATATATATATCATATATATATATATCATATATATATATATATATATATATATAAATATATATATATATATATATATCATATATATATATAATATATATATATACATATATATATATTCATATATATATATATCATATATATATCATATATATATATCATATATATATATCATATATATATATATATTATATCATATATATATATATATATATATCATATATATATATCAATATATAATATAATATATATATAAATATATATATCATATATATAATATAAATATATATATATATATATAAATATATATATATAATATATATATATATATATCATATATATATATATATATTATATATATATAAATAATATATATAATATAATATATATATAAATATACATATATATATATATCTATATATATATATAATATATATATAACATAAATATATATATATATATATATATATATATATATATATATATATATATATATATATCTATATATATATATAATATAAATATAACATAAATAAATATATATATATATATATATATATATATATATATATATAATATAAATATAACATAAATAAATATATATATATATATATATATATATATATATATATATATATATATATATATCACCTGAACAAAAAAGTACTTACAATCATTATTATCACAATATATATGAAATAATAAATGCGAGAAGAAATCTGGTATCAAACAAAGCATTGGGAAAACAAACCATTAATCATATTTCAGTGCTTATACATTTTTGAGTAATTTCCTTCAATGTTCCTCATAATATTTTCATCATTATAACTAAATAGTTTCCACTGTTTATATTATACTGTTATGAGAAAACCCTTATCACCGGTCAGTTCTCACTTTTCTTGCATGGGGGGCATTTCTGGCAGCAATACGTGCAGAACCTGTGTGTAATGACCTGCAAACAGTAACAAAGATAATTAGTTTGTTGCCAACAATGTTGAAATAAAGACCAAACTTTGTGTGTAATATTAAAGCAAAACAATCTTACCTTAGCAAAGGAGGTATCTGCTTCTGACTGGATAAAATTGATTCAATAATTCCTTCCAGGAGCACATAAACAAGCCTTTTGTTGAGTGCAGTCCACTGGACAGTATCATATACACCAAGGACACCACGTGTAGTTGTCTGACTTCCTAAAATTGCCTTCAGTTCATCTAAAAAAAAACAGAGAGAAAAAAAAGGATATTACAATGATTTCTTCATTTACCTACATAAGTAAAGAAACATATCCCTGTCCAAATAAAGTTAATAGAATGTGTCCTCACCCAATTATAATTTATGGAAGACTAAATTACATTCTTTAATGTAAGACAAGAATAAAAAATAGGCTATGCTAACCAAATTAACCATCCCAACTAGAAACTACAAATCTGTTTGTAAATTCAGTGATTCTTGTTGCAATGTGGAACAAAAACACAGACAATTAAAAGCAAAACTTGATACTACTTTTGCTAAATCCAACTCTGTTAATATATGGAGAAGTGTAATGTACACAAGGGATGTGAAGCTAGAATGACTCAAAAATTCATCTAGAAACCACCCTGTACCTCACTTACTTGGTCTTTATGCATATATTATTAATTATGTATACCTCAGCTTTAGTCTTTAGCTATGTAAGATAAAAGTACTTAATTATTTTTCCAGAAAGATGATATTTTATCTTTTTGTATATAATTCTATATATTTCTATCTTATTTTTCTAAGATTTATGAAACAATGTAATATAAGTTGTTTTTCTTCACCCACACAATACATTCTCTTTATTTAAAGGGTACACTGTTAAATTTCACTAGTACTGTTATATTAAGGTCGTATAATTGGTATTTTGATAAAGAAAAAATATGTATTATTTTTGTTATTGGAAAGATTCATATAAGTTCTGGAATTATGCATGTATAGATTAAGAAGAACTATATGCTTGTACTATATGTTATCTGAGTAGACATTAAATTTTGAAGTATACAATGCTAAATCCTGATACTATAACTATAACCATAGAGAGAGGAGTGCCATTTAACATCCTGAAAGTGTTAAAATTACTGTGAACTATCAGAGGTAAAAAAGAACATTCAGCTGAAATTATATAATTAATAAAATCCTAAAATACTATAAATCTGATTTACAGAACAAAATAAAAGTAACTATTAGAGATCAAACTGGAAAGCGGAGATAAAGAGTATGTCATCTTCACAACCTATGGCTGGCATGTGGCACTTGAACACCATCCTGATATCTCTCTCTTATTATTATTAAGAATTTAAAACCCCGTTCAAAGAGTTAGTGTTCATGACATTTATAATGGAATAATATTAAAAAGATGTTTAGTCAAAATTACTATCATGTGCATATAACTAATCATATTGTATATAATGGCATAAATATACAAAATTTGTTTGTTTGTAAGAAATATTCTTGTTCCTACAAAAAATGATTTAGTTATATTTGATAATCTTATATTGTTTTATCATTCCTAAACTAGAATAATTGTTTCTTTTCTATGACTTTTTTTTTTTTTCTTTCTTTTTAATGTTTTGGTTTTCACGTCCTTGGTGCTGTGAACAAGAAAGTAAGAAGATATCATCTATGGGAGTCCACAGAACTGATGAAGGAAAGAAAAGAAGATATTTGAGAAGAACAAGTGTTAAGAATGACAGGTTGAATTACAGGCACATTTTATACATGAATGTTTTTTTGTTTTTTTATTGTAGAAGTGTAATGATTTATGACTCAATATATCAGCAAATATAGTAAGCTCATTAGGTATTTTGATATTACCTTTCTTTCAGTTACCTCTAAGGCTGGAGTAAGATCAAAGTAACCTATGTGATTATTATTCTTTTATAGTGTGGGTTCTAAAGGTATAACTTAGAAAATCTTGAAGAAACCACACTTGGTGAGAAAGATAGTACCCCCCTCTGGACAAAGTCTGAGTGGTTCCCAGAGTTAAGGGAAGTAATAGGGTCTTTGCTAAGCAGAAGAAAAAAGGGTGGGCACTATAGGAGCAGGAGGAGGAGGAGGAGGAGGAGAAAAATACACACACACACCCACAAGTTAATTTAAATAGCATCCAGTATCATTTCATTGTATAAAGGAACTATTGTT
>NC_061830.1:21840590-21845590 GCF_019202785.1 Penaeus chinensis
GCACAAATCAATAAAAATCATTTAAATGTTTTCTTCAACTCTGAATGAAAGAAGTTTTTCTATATAGTGATATTTCCTTAATCAACTGCAAAACTAAACAATATTATTTAAGGCCAAGGCTCAGCCTGTTGAACTGTTTTTATCAGTAAGAATTGTTTTTATATGCTTACTATATGAACATTACCAGAACCTCCAGAGAATATCCATCCTCAATTAAAAACCCTTCTCCATCTTCGATTTTCTATTCCTCATGCAAAAAAAATGAAAGCCATCCTAAGGGTACATAAAAATATTACAATTCACAAATATTCTTAGCTTTTTGATGCCAGGTGGGCATGTATAAATAATATATCCTCTATGGTTCTATTACACTTTTACATACACACAAGTACTCAGTTGACAAGGACTTGAATTACTAGGTTTACCTGACCTCATCTATGGCAAAAATAATGAATAATTACTACTACTACGAATAAATAATAGTAATGATAACAATCATAACAATCATAATAATAACAATAATAATAATGATAATAACAATAATAACAAAAAGAACAATAATAAAAATAATAACAACAACAACAGTAATAACAATAATAACAGTAGTAATAATAATAATAATAATAATAATAATAATAATAATAATAATAATGATAATAATAATAATAATAATTACTGATATTAATAAGGATATCAATAATAACAATAACAACCATAATAATAATAATAATAATAATAATAATAATAGTAAAAAAATAATGATAATAATAATAATAATAACAAACACCAACAATAATAAAAAAAAAAACTAATAACAATAACAGCAATAAAAATTAAATTGGTTATTTAAAGATAGCAGACAGGTAAAGTTTGGTAGGCCTAGTGATTAACAACTTGGTGACTAAAAGCTTATTATGCAGAAAGTAGTAAGTAATAGAAGAAAGTAAAACCCATATCAGCTGGTCCATCATGTACTTATTCAGCAAGTATTTATCAACTGCTTACAGCACATTACACATCAGTACATCATAAATTTTAATGTTAACTAGATACAGGTTTGATGCTGTTCCAACCAGGAGAAAATCTGCCCCACAAAAATCCCAAAGGCCCACACAGTGGCAGAATCAAATAAGACAATCACTTTCTATATAAAAGGAATTTGAGTAGGTTCAATACATCCAACTTCATGACTAATACAAACAAAAGATTAAACTCTTACAGAACAAAAGACAATGTATGGCACAAATCATGAAAAGCAAAACCTGATAATGAAATTTCATTACATGTATTTGAAAGATGTTTCTCAAACTTCTAGAGGTCTTAAACAGTGCTGAATACCTATACCTAACCTAAATCAATTCCCTGAAATCAATATCCACTGAAATGAGCACATATCACAAACCCTTTTTGCAATGTTTGGAAGGGGAGAGGTTGAGTATGTAGTCTGGTCCAGAAAGCGCTGAATGATCTCCTGCAGACCAGGATGGGACTGAAGAGTGGGTGGAGCCAGGATGGTCTGAAGCCACTCATCTAATTCTGACTTTCTCTTCTCTAAGAACCAAGCAGCCAAGTTATTCAGCATTCTTTTGCTTGGGAAAGAAACCGATGATAAGTCGATGAACTGTAATTATAAGAAGAAATTCATATTAAAAATGATTTAATTTATTAACAGAATGTATGGGCTTTGAAAAATATACCAAAGGATAATAAAATCCTTTTTGGTTAATTATACAAAAATGACTCTTAACATAAAGTACAACACACACTTTATATTAACATAAAGTACAACACATACTTTATAAATTTATATCTCTATTTGAAGTAAATTTAAACAATGTACTTTGCCTCCTGACTGTCACTTTGCTCTTTATTTACATCAAATAGTTATCCCACTGCGTGTATGGACGAACCAGATACAGGTGAATTAAAAAAATATCTAAAATATCATAATTGCCATTCAAAGTTACTTACTTTGGAAGTAATTGACAAGTGGAAGTCATGAAACTCGGAATATCGTCTAAAAACATGCCAAAGTTCTTCTTGTCCAGATGCATCTTTTCTCATTACACATACAATGTAAATGGCATGTGACTTGCTACCTTCTCGGACAATCTCTGCATATATAAAAGTAAAATGTGTTAGATATGTAGCATACTTTACAAATCACTTGAATAATACTCATGCATGCATGCTTTAACAAGTGATGTAAGTTGACTTTGCTAATTCTTAGGAGTTCCTTTCTCTTGAGAGTTTGACATTCAAGACCATGGGTGTCAAATATGAAGCTCAGACTGGATGCAGCCCATTCACTGTTCAAACATAACTTCTGTTTTACAAGATTTAACTGGTTTAGTTATCGGACTGAATCAAATGGCCTTTTGCCTTTAGCATTTGACACTTTTTTATGAGTTTAATACAATATATAAATGGATCCTTTTATCTCTTATGCTACATATATCACCTGGCCTATAAATATTGTACTTATATCATATCTGGCCTGCTAGGGGTAAATTTGACATCCCTGTTCTAGACTGCCTGACAGCCAGTGATCTTTGCAAAGTATAACAAATTCCATTCTTTACACTCAACCTTTTCTTTGTTTCTGCATGCCTATATCTTTTTTAAACTGTATCAATGCATGTCTTCCATACCTACAAAAAAAAAAAAAATAATGAAAGAAAAAGTACTATTCCAGCCACAGAGATAATCAAGATCTAACTAAGAATACAATATTCTAATTACCACTGGTGACAGTTGAACACCATTGATTTGTCTGATTAAAAAGCAGATTAAGAAAACAAACTAAAAATGAACAGAACTATACCAGCAGCTAATCATCTGTTACGTCAGAGACAGACTGGAGCAAGACAGGAAAATCAGACTGTCAAAATGCTAATGCTTTTGCTGTAATATTAACTTACCAGTATCAATAATTTTAGCATTAAGATTATATGTTTTGGCTGTAAGGCTTGGAGAACGTGTATGGCAGGGAGAAGGGTGAAGTGATCCCCCTGGTTGAGGTGACTGGGCCCGGGATGATCCTCTTGATACACTCTGGTAAAAACAAAACAAAAAAAAATAAATAAAAAATAAACATAAAAGATGTTATTCAATACTTCTCTCTCCACATAGGGCAAAATTTAAAAACTCTTCCTATGAAAAGCAGAAATTAACTTTTCTCATTACCCTACCTTACATGAAGACATCTTTTACCAATGTATATATATGACAAATACTAATTACTAATCTTCTTATCAACACTCTTTGAGAACTACTTGATATAAAGAAAATATGATACTTAAATAAGTCGTTGACTTTTTGCTAATTCATTTACTCCTAAAATATTAGTTCTTATATTTCACATAGTTCACAGACACTAATCAACATAAATAATAATAATATAACTTCAAATTAGTTCTGAATACTGAATGGTCATTCTGTAAGTGTTTTATTGAGGATATTCACTAGTCTCCAAATATACAAATGGTTAAGAAAAGATAAGAAAGACTGAAATTAATTTCTTATTTTGCCATAGAAGTGCATTGGATTGGCCTTAAAATAACATTATATGTACAATCATAAATAAGTCTATGACATTTAGGTCACTAAGAAATTTCTAAAATTTTATAAATATTCTATTTCAAAACAGCTCACAGATATTCATTTCACACAATGAAAAAATAGAAAACACTGACAATGGCAAACATATTGTAACTTTAATCTATTTCTTTTAATATTACACTGTAATTCTCTAATACTAATCAGTTAGAAGAAAAAAACTCATTATTTCAGTAATTCATAATGGATAATAGCAAACACCTACAGCTTATAAAGTTCAAAAGCTAATGGATACAATTCTTAATTTCTAAAAGTAAGCATTCTTCTTTAAAGTTCACCAATGCCAAGGAATTTGAAAAATAAATTAAACACATAATGCCACGTAAAGGGATATATTGTCAACAATAAGTAGCAAGACCGGATGGTACACTTCATATCTCCATCCAAGCAGCTGCCCTTCTCCTTGGGCATGACGCAGATGTCACCCAACTTTCTCTTTTCGCACAGGAATAAACATCCGCCCTTGAAGCGAACCGCCGCATAAAAGGGCATGTGTTTAAGACGAAGGGAGAGACAGGGCAGACAGGCCAAGCCACACAGGATCCAGCTCCACCGTCTCGTCCTCCTCCCAGGGATACGGGGGTCTCTTGGGGGGTCTCATATCTATCTTCCTTCAACAATAAACCAGCAAGCTAAGACCCCTTTCATTGACTACCCAAGACCATCTCTCTTATGCTTACATCTGATGGCAGCGGTGATCAAGAGCCTCATAATACCGACGGTAATTCACCTACCACAACACTACTCACTGACGCCTGTTGCCGATCCATACTATCTGCCGACAAGCTACTCCTGTCGAAGAGCCTACTCCCCTTTTTTAACACCCAGTCATTGGTACCAAGTCTTCTTTGATCATGCCTACCTGCACCATGTCTGCCCTGCTACTTCGTGCTGACCACTCACGCCTGTGTTTGCGAACCCTTGTCAGCACAGCCATGAAGTTGCAGTTCTACCCACCACCACCAATACTTCCTCATTACTATTAAAAGTAAGTGTACTTATTAGTGCCAGATTAACTATTGCCCTCTCTATACCCACCCACACCTTGCATACAAGTTACCTTCTTTCAAATTCAAGTATATGCCACTCAATGAACACAAACTACTAACTATATACTACTGCCAACCCTTTGTTTTTTTTCAACACAACAAACGAAGTCACACTCTGAGATCAAACTTAAGTGACACACACCACACCTCACACCTCATTCCCCTTCCCTAATCATATTCTAACTGCTATGATATTTTCTGCTATTGGTGTTTTATCTAATGTTTACAATTGTTGTCCTCAAATTGCAATTCATTATATTCTATTTTCTCCCTGAACAAATAACTATGTATTGATATGTTTGTCTTTTCCCCGTTATGTTATTCATATTTACT
>NC_061830.1:21858090-21865590 GCF_019202785.1 Penaeus chinensis
ACACTGATTTCATGCAACATAAACTGATACTTTATTTATTGCAGCAGTCAACATACACACATTACAGATATGTTGCCATATAATTTTAAATCCAGGATTCAAAACTATAAACTGTCAGTTAAATACATATCTTTTATGTAATGTAAGAATAATAAGAAGGTTAGACCTGGAGCAATAAGCAGGGAGAGGAATCCACACTAGACCAATTAGATACAAAAAGAAAGCTCCATTATACCAAGGCTGGGGAATGACTGACACGCTATGACCTCTCACGTATCGAGTCTAACATCTCTCTTAACTTGTGTTGTTACTTTGCTGGTTTTGCTTGCACTCGTTCTCACTCACAGTATCCCCATCTCACTCTCTAAATCACAGTGCTGATGTACCTTGATAAACTAGCTCCTCATTGTAAAAAGTAAGGAGAAATGGTTTGGCAAACTCTGGGTCATCAATGGGTGTCCTTTTCAACTTTCTGCTTTGCACCTTTGGCTGGGCTTTCTTTGGAATTAATGGAAGGACAGTTTCCATGGCATCTAGAAGGGGTTCCAGGCTCTCTGGTACCTTAGATTTTTCTCAAACGAATGTGCCTTTTTAGTCTCTCTGTCATGTAGTAGAAGCCATTCCAGTTGGATGGTATGACTCTTGCAGCTTTAGGTGGGTGGTTGTGAACTGTAACCTCATGAAGGATTTTCCCTAGTGGCTTTAGTACTGCCATCTCTGGCACAGGGCAGGGTCATCTGATGTCTCAGTACCTTTGGGTTCCCAAGAGTCCTTTATGATTATTAATGCACCTGCATCTGACTAGGGCTAGGGGTATTAGTTCTCAGAGGAAGTAGGGAGATGGTTGGAGAAATGGTATTACATCAACATCTGAGTACTTCTTGAGTCTTCTGGGCTCTCATGAGCATTCTCTTCAAAATGTATCCATATAGATTCTCTCTCCTACTCTCCTCAGCCCCTCCAATAAAATTCCCAGACTGTGCATCTCTCCTTTTCACCTAGTGAAGACAAGAAATTAGTGGACAGATGCCTGATCTCATCTAGTTTCCTGGTTACCCCATTGCCACTAAAGGATGAGCTGTATGGACATACCATGTCCACAGTTTTTAGTTTATTAACTGCAATTACACATTTATGACTCTACAAATTTTGTTTTATATTTTCATTAGTATTGTCAATAACACACATAAAAAAAATGGACACACAAACTAATTAACTTAGTCATTGAGTACACCTAGGTGTAGATACTTTTCACAAAACAATACTACAGTGACCATATTTTTCTAGTGAATTGGGGTTAATAAAGTGGGTGCGGGATGATAATCTATGGAAAAAGTTAGGAACTCCAGACTGATCTTTAAACAGGTCCGGTTCATCCTCACATTCTCCGGCAGTACCAGTGATCCTGGATGAAATGTAATATTTCATTAAGGAATCAAGGATAAGCTCTATTTCTACCATGGTTTTCACTGATTATCTTTCTTCACTTCATAGCAATATTTAATTATCTGCATTATGTCTTTAGTGTGATTCTGGATGAGCATTTCCTTGATCTGATATATCATTGTCTGATGAGGCAGGATACCTCTCCTCCATGGTCATTACACAATGTTCTTAACTTACTCTTTTCAAAAAGTTATTCCATCTGTCATCTGTGAGTAGCTTTTCTTTTGTTGCTGGCCTTTGTATGTTGCAGTTAGCAACTCTTTCTTTCATCATTGCTTACATACTATGACTCCTCTGATTCTTTTGTTTCACTTGCTCCAAGTCTTTCATGAGCATGTAGGTCATGTAGTGAGACCTGTGATGGTTTGTTGAGGGCTCTTCCCATGCAATGTGACTAGTGTCAGCCTTGAGGATCTATTTGGGTCAACTCTGACAAGCTCTACTTACAGATATAGTGTAATTCACAGCATTTGTGCCCTCATTTCCATCTTACCACCATTATTCATGTCACTGAATTGATGCAAGTCATGCTTCCAAGTTAAGCTTTTATGTTTGCACTCCTCTGAGTGTTGAAACTTGAGTGTGATGTGGGCCAGTGGTCTTCCAATTCCCCTTTTATGAATGAATGGCTATCTAGTCAGCACCTCTAGGATATCCTCTGTCTTAGACAGTTCCTCTGAATTAGATTTTACATGTTTGTACTACTGTCCTTTCCCAGGCTTTCACTAACCATATTATGCTCAATCCTAAATCAAATAATATGACTTCATGTTACATTTAATCAGTATCATTAGAATATTACCTGTTTATTTTTTGATGATCCTTGATGAATTTCCTGAGGATTATATATTTCTTAACTTACTGGTATAACGTAAACTGTCCATTTATAACTATGCAAAAACATGAAGCTTTTAAAAAGATTTACAGCCTCTTAACCCATTAATACCAGGAAGGCATGTACATACATGCCACGATCAGTGATTTAAGTTTATCAATTTTGTTTACATGGCTTCACAAGAGCTTAGGCTCCAAGGTCCTATCTGTATCACCTCTTTACTCTCTTCCTTAATTTTGGGAAGTATCAAAAAATAATTTTATTGGCATCTTCAAAAGATTACAATAATCATAATGTCAACAATAATAAAACAGTGAAGATATCCATAGCAATACAAAAGAAGAAGAAAAAAAAAAAAAAAAAAAAAAATCAGGGATTGAAGGAATCAGGTCACACAGGGCTTTGGTGACTGAGCACTTGTGGAAACATCTGTGTAAACAAAATTCCCAGAACAAAACTACAATGGACAGCTCATGAACCCTGTGCCAGTGGGTTAATCCAATGCCACCAAAAAACAAAATGTCATGTTCACTGTGGTGTGGTTTTGTGAAATGTATCTACAGACAGATGCCTTCACAAGTGCTCAGTCACCAAGGAGTCAATTAATATATTTTGTGCTCTCACCTGCTTCTCCCTTTCCTTGAGTTTTTGTGATTTTTTTTTAAAGCTATCAATATTGACGCTATTCCAAAAAATCAAGGAAATAGTTAAACAGGTGACATAGTCAGACTACTGATTGCCTAAATGGTGATTAAGCACTTGTGGATCCATCTATGTGTAAATACAATTAATAAACTAAACTCACTGTGGGCATAGCATGTCTGTAAATACCATCCCTGGTAGCATTGGTTTCATAATACTTAACACAGTGCCTGCAGGAACATGTAATGTTCACTGTAGTATTGTTTTGTGAAATACATTTACACATAGATGGTTCTGTAAGTACAAAGCCACCAAGGAGCAATTAGTAGACATATAGTAATTACCTCATGTGATGTCTTCTTTTGAGTTTACATTTTTCTTTTTTTTGGTCTTCTATTGAGTTTATATTCTTCTTTTTCTTAATTATTGTTGTCTTAATTATTGTTGTCATTATTATTATTGACATTATAATCACTACAGTATTATCAACAAATATTAAATTTTAAATTATCAAGGAAAAGCATAAACAGGTGACACAGGTAAAATTGATATCTGTCTCATTGGTGTCAAACAACTGGAGGAGCCATCTATGTGTAAATACAACTAAAAATAACTCACAGTGGTCAAAGAATGTATGTACAACCCATCTCCAGTGCCATTGGGTTAATCCCTTGCTGGTGGGTACCTGCTACACGTCATGGCAATTTTGAAGTCCATCCAGCATCATGGGGATATCCCCTTTCCACTGGGTGGGCAGTAGAAAATGCTATGAATTACAGTGGTCATTGTGGTCACAGGGGATTAATTTTCTATTCCTTGATAGCTTCTACTTTTTAATTATGACCTTGGACATTTTAATATCAAATTAAAAGTTGTGTAGTAAAAAAAAAAGGTAATCAAGTAAAATGAAACTAAAAAAATCACAAAACAATTTCACAATCTTTCATAATATTTAACACATGGCTAGCCAAGTAAACAAAGTATTGTGCACTGCCAATTGTCACCAGCAGTTTCTAAGAATCATAAATCTTAAATATATATCTATATTTCATATATATATACATATATATATATACACACACACACACACACACAAACATATATATATATATATATATATATATATAAATCATATATACACATATATATATATAAATATATATATAAATATATATATGTATGTATGTATGTATATATGTATGTATATATATATATATACACGTATATATATACAAAATGTATATCTATGTTTATGTTTATATGTGTGTGTGTGTGTGTGTGTGTGTGTGTGTGTGTGTGTGTGTGTGTGTGTGTGTGTGTGTGTGTGTGTGTGTGTGTGTGTGTGTGTGTGTGCGTGCGTGCGTGTGCGTGTGTGTGCGTGTGTATATATGTATATATATATGTATATATATATATATATATATATATATATATATATATATATATACATACACACACACACACACACACACACACATTACACCCCCCCCCCCCCCCCACACATATATATATATATATACACACATAATATATATATATATATATATATATATATATATATATAAATATATATATTATATATTTATATAAAATTATATATATATTATATATATACATATATATATACATACATACATACATACATATATACATATATATGTATATATACATATATGTATATTATATATATACACATATATATATACACATTATATATAAATATATATATATATATGTATATAAACATTATAAATATATAAATATTATAAATATATATAGATATATAAATATATATCTACATATATCTATATCTACCTTTCTATCTATCTATCTATCTATCTATCTACCTATCTATCGATCTACCTATCTATCTATTTATCTGTCTATCTATCTATCTATCCCTATATATATATTCATCTACCTAACTATATATAAACAAGCAATGACTATATGTTTATGTGCATAAATATTTACATTACTTCTTTATAAGGAGCTTAGGTAGAGGTAAGTTTAGGGATTAGAAAATGTACATATAGACTTTTCAGTAACTGAGATTTCCTTACGTTGGTTGAAGACCGAACAGGTGGCTATGATTTCTATACCCAGACTAAAGTTCTCAGGAAAACACTATAATACCCAGCAAATGTAAAATATTTAACCTTTCTCTGTGTCTGGCTTCAAGCACACTTCATCACGGCAAATATCCTTCTCTTTCTCAGCCTCCTGATCAAAGAAATGATCTATTAACTCTTCACTGGTTGCTTTCCCTCGACTTGCTGACCTAGCTTCTCGAAACAGTCGAAGATGACAAGCAATATCATCTACCAGACGCGTTGTTAAATAACCAACCCAATCCATGTTCTTGCATCTGAATCAGAAAAAAAGGTTAATTATCTAAAAATTTCTAACACTATGCACAGGTTTATAAGAGATATTTTCTGTAAATTTTAATTTTTTTAATAACAGACATATTTTGTTTTTTATGATGTGGCTAATTTACATAGTTATGAAGTACCTGTTAGAGAAGACCACCATAGCATGTTGGACCGTTCGGTGGAGGTGAGTAATAAAAGCCTGGTGATGAGTGAGTTGATTGTACCATGTAAAAACAAAGTCTCGTACAACTAATGTCACCACTCCATGCAACTGTTCATCAATGAGATTTGAGCCAGTTACACGACGATCTTGTCTTTCAATGGTGCTACTCTGCTGGATGCTGCTGCTCACCTGAAGAAAGACAGCTGTGAATACATCTGTATCTAAACCAGAACATAAAAAAGTAGTTTATATAATAACAGTACACACTTATGATTCAACATTAAAATACCATTAATGCATTATAATATATGCCCTGATATACACCATATAAGTTCTGTGGATATTTCATTAGTGGACCAATATCTACTTGTGAATGTAGAGTTTTAGTATACCTGTGTGGCTATTATATATGCATTGTTAAAACAAGAAGTCACTTAGCATGTGGCACCCTGATGACTAAGGTTCTATCAGTTGCTGTATTGCCTAGTGAGAACTATTATTGGTGATTATTTTTTGTTATCATAGTGGCCGTAATCTGATGTCCTAAAAAGGTGAGTATTGGTTTTACATTATAATTTTATCCTCACATTAAAAAAATACTAAATAAATTTCTACTAAATAACATCAACAAAAAAATTTAACACAAATTAGTCAATGGCACTAACATGGTGCTCCAGAGAATTTTAAGAACATGCTTGAAGTGCAAATGACTAGGTATGGTATTTTTAAAGTTCTTAATGAAACTAAGACTTTAACCCCTAAAGTCTGAGGACAAACGACTAAGTATACTTGGACATTTTGATATTCAGTCTTGATATTCAACCTTGCAGTTTATTTTCTTGTATTATTTTTTCTTACTGCTATTGGGAGGTAGTGAGCATGAGGAAGTGCTACTGGGAGTGCTTGGCAAGTTTTTTCCGACTATACATCTCTAAATCCATCATCATTCCCAATCCCATTGCACTCCTTCCTCTCCCTAAGTTATTTGTGTCAGTACCTCTAGGTATTGCTCCTGCTTCATTTTGCAAGAGAATGATGTATCAAATATAAAATAAGAATTCCTATAGTGTATGGTACGTGCACCTCCAAACCCCTATTCAATCAGCACCCTCTTGTCTCTCTGAACTAGTCATATGATGAATGCTACCAATTGTTGTTCCTACCTCTCTTTCATATAGTTAGTATGAAATAAGATTTCTCATAATGTATGGCATGTATTTGCTCTGTCTCTTTCTATATTTTCTATAGCAGTGATATGGATAATTTTTTTTCTTTCAACTTTGATGCTGAAAAGATATTTCTGTTTCTATAAACATTAAAGATTAACACTGGCCTTGATGAAACATAAAATTTTGTTGCAATTTGAGGCTGGCCATCAAGGTGAAACTGATGCATTGTAATCTTTAGGGGCTAATCAATTGCTTATATGAAGGTTAACACCTAAAATCTGTACATTCTGCATATTCCTATCATACTGCCAACGTGCTGTCAACTTCATTGATAGTGAATGATAAGGTGAGGTCTCTAACATCAGCTGATCACAAGTTGTGGCCACTATTCCAATATGCCTACCTGGGACAATATGATTTCACCATCTGATGCCTGGATAGATAATACATTAAGAATTGCAACATTAATGATTTGTTACTTTTCATACCTAAATGAACCACATGTAACTGCTTCCATTTCTGCCCAAAGAATGCAGGATCATATCTCCAGTAATGTTATCTTTTGCTGTCTACTACAGAAAGACTAAGCTAAACTGTTTTCATTATCTGGAAACTCATGTTAGATTACAACTCATCCATGGTTGTAATTCCCTGTATATGAAGGTTATAACTACCTTACTTTCAATTTAGAATCCTAATACAGACTAGAGTATCATATAGTAGATACAAACTAACAAAAATTGATATCTCAAATACAAATGACTTTCAAAGCCAGCCAATGAAAAAGGCTAAATAGATATAATTCTGAAAGCAAAAAGAGGTTTAGAGGTTTATAATTCTGCTTTCTAAATTGCATATTTCTATCACAAC
>NC_061830.1:21885590-21890590 GCF_019202785.1 Penaeus chinensis
AGGTACTACAGTTACAAGAGCTGACTACGCTTCACTGCTACAGGAATTGTGGGAGGCTATCAAAACCAAGAAGCATAGAATATTGACCAAAGGTGTCCATCTCTTACGAGACAACATCCCTGTTCACAACTCTTACATTGCCCAGATGGAAGCGCAGTCCAGTGGCTGTAACATCCTTCCTCATCCGCTTTATTCCCCTGACCTTGCACCATCTGACTTTCATCTCTTTCCATCCATGAAGTCTTATTTGAAGTGCAAACATTTCTAAGATGATGAGACACAGATTTCTGAAGTCACTTTATGGCTTCAAACACAACCTGCAGACTTCTACAAACGAGGAGTCTACAGCTGCATAAAACGAAGGAAGAAGTGTGTCATTCTTGGTGGGACCTTTGTAGAGAGAAAAAAAAAAAAAAAAAAAACAATAACTATACGATGTTTTATTTCTGTACGTCCAAAGGAAGTGGGTCAGAGGGAATCTCTGCTATCTCTTTCGCCCTGATGCTGGCTGCACTTTCACGAATGCCGCAACGCGCGAGGATCGAGATGCTATTGTGTATGATTCTCATGGTAAGAAGTTTCCAGAAGTGACTTATTTGATTACCAGTTTCTTTTCCATGGATGAATGAATACAATCGCGGCGCCTCTTTATTTTGCCGACAAGTAGATTGGTATGGCTCCCGTTACTAAAATACCTCATGTTGATATTTCTGCAAATACGAGCGTACTACTTTCTCATCTGAGTGGCCGTGAATGCTATAGGTGTAGAGACGCATCAGCGGAGGCGCAAAATGATTGCCCTACGTTTTAACACTTTGGAAATACAACTGATGATATATGCATTGCTCTTGGCAGGAAGACCTGTCAACTTGGAAGGGATTAATAGGATAATTTGCACCAAGAATAAAACAATGAAAACGAAAGTAATTTTAGAATAGTTATCCTTTATGTTGCTTATGGCTCATCAGTTTTGGATCTTCCCCCCCCCCAACAAGGATTATTTTAATTATCTTATTCCGGTGCTGGAAGGTAGTGATATTTGTCATAAGATTTCTAAAGATGAAAGTATACAGATTCCCATCGAAAGGATTAATCTAGTTAGATCAACCCTTTAAATTAACAGTTTGTATATTCATTTCCCGAGGCTGTCCCCTTGCCTATGTGAGGGATTACGGTCGAAGTCAAAAGTATATCTTTAACGATTTTTGTGTGCCAGTTATCTTAAAGCTGAAGCAAAAGGTCTGGCAATTTTTCTGTGTTTGGAGGAGTATTTTTGATATACCTATCAGTACTAATAATGATGTTGCTAAATACACCACACATACACAATTTTTTGCAGTGATTGAACCATTTTTATTTGCTTCCCAAAGCTCGTGACTGAAGTTGACTTAGGTATACAAATGCAATTCTAACAGCAGATGAGTAAGCAGACCGAGGAAGGCCGTAGCGACCTACTGGTAAAACTCTAATCTCCATCCCAATGCCAGAAACCCCGCAGGCGCAAGTTTAAAAATCTCTGAAACCCCAACACTTTGATAGATCCTCATGCATGTGTACCCTTTACGGGCACATTATTGGAACCTGTTGAAACATATTTTCATCTTGTATGCCTCTAGTTGATACACAGTGATACACTCCAGCCAACCCATCGGAGCGCGATATTCTTCGACATATTTTACGCACATCTTCGGCATTTATATTTTCTGTCTCGTATGTTTCTTGATTCATATGTAAGGATGTATAGAACGTTTCTGGGCGTTTTAAGTAGTACCTCTTATACATAGTGATATGATATGGTATTCACTTTGGTGGAATGAATATCTTCATTCTATATTGCTATACTTCAACCTTACGGACCCAACATTATCTAAGGATAGATTTGGCGTCTTGATTTGTTGATACATTACTGAATACGATGAGGTGTAAAACTTCAAGCAACATTCCACTTTCCCTATGAAAAACAATGAGTGTAATAAGAAAAATAAAAATAAATGTTTTGTAAGATCTGGGAAACATTTGAAAGTTCCACAACCTTGCGAAGCGAAGAATGGTGTGTATAAACAATATGAATCGCAGAATAGCCAGGCACTTTTTCTATTTTATTTGAAGGTTCCGTCATTTTTTTGATTCTAGCTAAAAACCCTTACAAGCATATTGAGTAGTTAGATGGTTTTATGTTGACTTTTGTCAACATAAAGAGAAATTACTTCTTTCAAAACTTTGTCAGAACAAACTTCGATGATCCCGTGTTTTGTAGCGACCACGAGCCAACATCAAACAATGTATCAAAGTGTTAAGGGTTTGGGGATGCTACACGAGAGGCCTAAATTGGATATTATATATATATATATATATATATATATATATATATATTCTTTATTGCAATTTATTCCCCTTTACCACTATATTCCTTCTTCTACTACTACTACTACAATTACTAGTACAACTACTACTACTTCTACTACTTTTTCTATTACTACTACTACTACTACTACTATTACTACCACTGCTGCTGCTGCTATTACTGCTAATTACTACTACTACAATTTCTACTACTTCTACTACTACTACTGGTACTACTGGTACTACTGCTGCTACTACTACTACTAGTAGTATTACTACTACTACTACTACCGCCACTACTACTACTACTATTACAACTACTATTACTACTACTACTTCTACTGCTACTGCTGCCACTACTACTACTACTAGTATCACTGCTACTGCTGCTACTACTATCGAGTACTGCTACAATTCCTCAGATTAAATTTATCATGATATATATGTAATAAGTATTTTTTCTACAATATGCATTATTTTCATTACTTTGAATATTTGGCAGTCGACGAGCTGAATTGTTTGGAAACCCCTGGTATATACCAACAAAATGATTGGGACACATGTTCTGTCAATCTCGTTTGTACATCGTGAAATTTCAAATGAATCTTTGATATTTTTGCCCTTTTGAATTACTTTATGGGACAATGTGCGCTTCCCCTTCCTCATCTTTCGCGATCTATGATTAATGATGAGCCGGGTTAGGGAGCAATGTCTCCTTTACATTTTGTACATAATCTCGTGCCCAGATTTGACCATCTGCACAGTTATCCTCGTCAAAAAGAAGCAACTCGTAGTAAACTAAAACAATAAAACAGAAACGGTGAATATAATTTCTTGCGGGATAGCAATGTAGTATTTATCTCCTCTCTTGTCACCTAAACATAAGTTTGTAGTACAGCGTAAAAATACATATCTTGGATTAAGTCATGATGAATTTAATGTTGAGTACGTGGTGAATGGTTATGATACCATGTTATTACTGCATCATGTGATTAGAATTTTTTTTTTTATAGGCAACTAGGGATTCTCATATTTGTATGACCGACAGTTCTCTTAGTGCACTTGATGATGTTTCCGTTCTTGGTTGTTCTCTGGCAATAAATTCAATATCAATCCCATTCTTTCAGATGTATAAAATATAATAATGGATTAACCTGATCGTCCCGATGTACTTTCTCGCTTTTATTCATGATTCTGAATTACTTCAGACATCCTAGTTTCATTGAGAAGGAGCTCGACAGAGCGCCTGATCATTGGGTACACCATACTGCTCCTTTGGGTATCCATAAAGAGAACAGAGAATGCATCGAGGTTCTGCGTAGATTTCAAAGCACTCAATGATATTAGTTTGCTTTTTCTTTAGAAATTTTACACACCATGGAAGAAGATATATTTGTCCAAAGGCTCCTAGCAAATACATTATCTATCTAGAAAGGCAAAGCCTACTCGGCGTTTACAACAGATCTCGCCCCAAGGGTTTAAGATCGAGCACACAACTTTTGTTTGTCTTGTGTACTGCCTAAATACAGAACTTTACTTTGACACAGCGAATTATCCAGTGTGCATAAACTACTAATAACATTATGAGAACGCGGACTTACTGCTGGTCAAATAAAGGCCATTTTCCTTTTCCACAAATTAGATGTCTTGGTTTTATGGAACAACTGTTTAAGTCTTTCCTCAGACTGCTTGAAAGGTGTCCTATAGCCATTACTATCCAACACTAATAAACAGCTGAAATCTTTCACGAGAATTGTTTAATCAATAAGTAGTAATAATGGTTTAGAGAAACTGAAAAGGTTCATATCTTTTTTAAGGAAAACTTACTATCGTTCATGATATAGCCGAACTACTGAAAGTGTTTTTTTCTCGAGGACAGGACGCAGAGCCCCTCCAGGAAATCGATGAAATCGTGATGTCTATTTTTTGCGGCATTCTGATATGACAGGAGCAAGAAAGACGATATGATTGGATTGAAAGGGAATTGCCTGGTATCGTTTCAGACGTTGAGAAGTTAAATTACAATCCATTCGGACGAAAGTTCACGTTACATGAAGAACATGACAAGTGGTGTTTGGTATAGCACGCACATTCCTTATCAGCTGAATATATAGAATAGGGTGAGGATATATTAGTGCTGATATTTTAAACCAGTGTGCTTTGTCATATGAAACCCACTTCAAGTAAGGATGACGTGCCCAAAATGTACAAAAACGTACAAACGTACAAAACTTACTAAACACACACACACACACACACACACACACACACACACACACACACACACACACACACATACACACACACACACACACACACACACACACACACAGATAGAGAGTGAGATAGAGAGAGAGAGAGAAAGAGAGAGAGAGAGAGAGAGAGAGAGAGAGAGAGAGAGAGAGAGAGAGAGAGAGAGAGAGAGAGAGAGAGAGAGAGAAAGAGAGAGAGATAGGGCATAAAAAGAGAGAGAGAGATAAAGAGAAAGAGAGAGAGAGAGAGAAAGAAAGAGAGAGAGAGAGAGAGAGAGAGAGAGAGAGAGAGAGAGAGAGAGAGAGAGAGAGAGAGAGAGAGAGAGAGAGAGAGAGACAGAGAGAGACAGAGAGAGAGATTAGATAAATAGACAGACAGACAGAGATTCAGGACCGGATGATAAA
>NC_061830.1:21898090-21900590 GCF_019202785.1 Penaeus chinensis
AGTTCCGCTGGAGCAAAGCAACATCTGAGTTGTCACCTTCACCAAGACTGGCGTCAAGCGCAGCTGCACCTACAGGAGCTCCGGCGCGCTGCTCTGCGACTCGAACTCTCATATCATCGCACTTCATCTAGCTCTCTGAAAATGGTCTTTAAGAACTAGCTGAACACAGCTGCACTCGGTTTACCATCGCTAGCTTGGCTTATATGACACGCACACACAGCCATATCTTGTGTTGCGTGTGCATACAGACAATGCTCTGGGACATACAAATGTATGATCACATACGTGTATATAACATGTACACATCTGGTTAAAATACTTATCCAGCTATGTCACGGTTCACACTTGGTTACCTGGTTGTATATCTGATACATACCTGGTTATAGTATACATTTACGCCTCTCCATGCCAAATGTAAATAAATGGCTATAGTGATAAAAATAACGTTCGGATCTTTATTACTTGATACTCATTTGGTGATACCCATCTGAAGATAAATTTCGCAGCAGACTTTCACTTTACAGTACCAGTCATAGCTACATATCCGCACCTAACACTTTTAAAGGCAGTTGTGCTCTTGGCGACGTACCCACAAATAACAGGTGCACTGGCATTTCCGGGAACAGCAATGCAGCTAAATGCGATAGGCAGTACCAGCCACCTTGTACATGACACTTAACGCAACTGCGCATGATCTGAACAACATACTGCTGCCTCGCATATTCAACTTCGCCTCACTACTTGGTAACAACCACTCTTGAAACTTAGCCTGTTTTTACGAGCCATAGCTACACACTTGTAACAAGCAGTGACAACATCAATGTCACATTTACACATCGTGGAGAAGATATCACCCACTGCACACAAACCGCAAAGTATAGTCACTGCACTGCGCGCACCATATTCAGCCTCACTGGAGACCCCTTCGAACAGCCATATACTTTCGTGATATTTGTTTGATGTTTGTATTTAGCCAGATTTCCTTTTTTGGTTTCATTGAAATCGCAAATCTTCATCTTTATTTGCTGTATTAAACTACAATACATTGCTTCCCAACCATCGCTTTGTTCTGAACAACCCTGTCACCAAAAAATAAGTAAAAAAAAAAAAAAAAAAAAAAAAGAGAGAAAGGTAGAAACATTTTTCAAGCTGCAGACTAAAGTTTTTCTTGTAAGAAGTTTGTCATCTGATTTGTCGTTTTTTTCGCGGCATCATTGGGATATGGTCTCTATATGTAAAATAAACTTCTACTATAATCATCAGATTGAAGCTGGTACACCTAGGAATTCCGAAACATCACCACGGTGACATTCGAATCTCTCTTCAACAACTGTGGACATTTCTCCAGAATGTCACCATCAGTCAGAACTTTGGTAAATAACTTTCTGTATCATTAATAATTTAAAGGAAATGAGATTTAGAATTCTTTATACCTCTGAGTAATATACAAAAAAGAACACTGAAACAGTAATCCTCTTATAAAATCACAATATGATATTGCGAAATAGATATTACAATTTTATAATGTATCTCAAACCCGTCTCTAACAAGCTAAAAAACTTTCCCTCGTAATGCAAGCAAGAACCGCACAGCATTATCAACAGTCCGGCACCTACAATAAATGTAGTCACACTGATGCCTCTATACATATGTATATATATATATTTCTTTTGTTTAAATCTTTATTTTTCTTTTGGACCTCTTACACAGATGTAAAAATACAAGATATACAGCCTTGGAACATAGAGGAGACATGAACAATACAAAGGGACAGCTTTTATTATTCACACACACACAAACACACACACGTCTTTTGACTCACGTCCTCCATAGCTGGGGGAATCTTCCTGGCATCCCTTGTCGGGCAGTGCCAGTACAGGTCAATAATGAGCCACAGTTTCACGTTATATGTATTAATAACTTATTTTCAGATATACGATTACATTCCGCTTGCTGACAAGCGGAACATCGGCCGTCTGTGCCATCAGTATAGAACTAAACGAATCACACATCAAACTTTGTTTTGTCACTTCACGTGAAGATCAGAATCCCTGTCTGAATACAACGTGGAGCAGACTGTTTATATGAAGAGTGTCTGGTTTCCTACGACTTTGTCACAGTCGTGGAGGCGTTCCCAAGCCTCACGGCCCCTAATACAGGTACGAGGCAACCGATCATTGGCCGTGTCATATCCTCTCCGGGGAAAGGGGACTGACTGCCCTCCCGATGTCGGCCGAGTCGCAGATTGTTACCGTCTTTTTGGTACGCGTAGATAGCATGGGCGTCTGTGAGGGCGTAATGGATGAGGGAGGGATGGTGGGCGGAGGCACGGCCTTTAGGGTGGGCGGCAGCTCCTTTCGGAGTGTGCCGTACAGCGTGTCACACTTATCTCTGCCGTTGTTGGCCTTGGCTGGGCTGGTGGCCAGGTCGGCAGGGGACTGTAGGGGGCTGCCGGTCCGGGGAATGCTGCCCAGGGTGTTGTTGGGGGTCACGAGCTTGT
>NC_061830.1:21913090-21920590 GCF_019202785.1 Penaeus chinensis
TGTGGAAGCCGTGTCCAGGAAATGGAAAAGACATCTTAAGAAGCATGTTGGCGGGACGAAGAATAAATGGGAGTTTAATTAACGAAATGGACATGTCGCAGGCTCCATGCCAGGTAAAAAAACTCGGAATTACAAACGGTAAAACATAAATGAAAATAGTTTTAAAAATGTTATTCAGTTGTCAAAAGCATGTAATATTTTCGGACATACACGGAGGTGAGATAAAAGGATAACTTGTCATCCATAACAGACGCGGCAGAAATAAAAACAACGAGAAATGTACATTTGAAAGAAGCCCAATAGCATTCCAAATAGAAGACAAACATATGAAAGCCTGAGGCGCAGTGCACGCTTTGGAGGACAGGTAATGGCCGACGTAAATGCGAAACGGGTCGGTCGAGGCGGATGGTTTTCATTTTATGAGATGCAACTTAACTAGCCCCATAAAAAAGCGTGAGTGGTTATGTAGTTCCTATAGTGCCGAGGGCTTGCTGATTTGGCTGTGGTGAATGTCCTTGGTAATTGCTGCAATATTGATGTAGGCTCAATTACCGAGAGAACAGTTATTGGGCAGGGGATGAGCGTTCAGGAAAATTAGAGAAAAAAGTTGGCAACTGGCTATTTTTGCGTCCGGATGCCAGGCCTCAGTCAGAAATATTTGCAGGGTTAGCAAGTTAATGCGGCGGAAACAAATGCAGCTGCAGGATAGATCTTACATATGGTAATTTGTGATGCTCAAAACATGCATTTTTGCCCTTTTTCCGTGGCAGTGGGGGAGGGAGCGAAGCGTTGAATTATGGCTTTGCTGTACGTTTTTCCAGAGACGTCAGTAAAAGCATTTCGTTTTTCGGATTGAAGGCTGAAAGAAATCAGCTATAAATCACGAACGTATCATATATGTATTGCGCTTTGGAGCAGGTTGCCAAAATTCAGTTTGCAAATAATAGTTTCTGATGTATATTATAGGGAGAATCAACATGATAACGGACATAAAACGACAATAACTGTATGCCCATGATTTACACAAATGATTTAGTTTAGTTTTCCATAACTAATGAAAACGAACGACAACGGGGATACAAAATGCTTGTTGTTTTATACTATTTCGGGATTATGTTTTTTTTTTTTGTATAACTATTTCCTTTAAAATGGAGACATTCGCTCAAATTTAGTTCATGATATTGCAGGAGAACAGCGCTGGTTATCTATATGATGTAGTGACCAGCATGAAATTTCCCAGCATAGAAATACATGGCCCTGGGGATCGATGTTGAGCCATCAAAGTTTTGCGGCGCAAACTTGTTGGAAAGCTGGACTTGGCCGAAGTTGAGCGCTCCCGCCTCTCTCATAATTCATTGTCGGAAACATAGATATCGCAAGACGAAAGAGACTGGACATAAACTGTCTCCTTCAGTATGATATCTTCAGCGACTTTATTACGGCTTGGTGCAAACACAAATGGATTTCACAGCGATCGCGCCGAGCACGCACACTATCTGCAGTCCATTTGTCTAAGAAATATTCAGAATGGAAGGAAATTGCATTGCGTGCGCTGATAAATACATTACGCACAAGATAAAGGTGGATTACGAGCAGGCCAAGTCTCGTTTGGAACAGCTCCCCCTGCGAGCGATATATCACAGAGATGAACAATAAGAGGGAAAAAGATTTATAGTACATTTGCTGGAGGCTTGACGAGGTCCTCGTACTGGCCGTTAAGAGAGTAGGCGTGGCTACACAGGTGCGTGTTAAAGCGAGAAGAGAGTCCTCCGAAGGGGCTGGCTATAGGAAAGAGCCTTTCGCCTTTGTGAGGCAAGTGGTAAGAACGCGAATTTTAATCATGAACATAAACGTCTCCATTATTAATTTTTTCACTTCATACAAACAAAAGCGCTAGCGGTGAAAATTGAGTAAACAGTTCCTGCGCAAAGAAGAATGCAGCACAAAAGGTCGTTTTAGTATCAACAACGGTCGCAGCGTCGCGTCGTGGGATTAAAGTGGCTATAAATAAGCCTCGGGTAAGTAATACTTCACTCGAGCGAGAAACGTGGTATAGATAGCAGGGCGGCGCATTAAAACTCCACTTACTCGCATAACAACTGAACGCCGACTTTCGACGTTTTTTATCAACTTTAGGAAACTAAGTAAATGACAATAAATCTCGAAATAAAGCATCTATTTAATATATTTCTATATTGAAGCATCAACATAAGTATTCGAACATTTGTAACTTACTAAAGAAACCTAAAAATAACATAACATGCGGCTTAAAGCAACAAAATCTCTCGCATCATGTTCATAACTCAGCCGTCGGGCAAGTACAAAATGGTGCAGTTAATGGATGTAGTACAGTTAATAAACACTAGAGCTTCATTAACGAACTCTGCTGTACAGCATTATCACAGGGGCTGAACTAAGTATTCTAATTTACATAGTTTCAACTCGCTCCCGCTGCCTGATATTCGAAGGCCATTTGATGTACACAAGGCTCGCTGAGGAAGTAATTACCTTTTTGTTAACGACTGATCAGGTAGAAATCAAGAAAAACTGGACGAATGTAAACCGAAAGTGACGCGCGATTTTGAGTGAAAAGAGTGACTACTGCGTAAAGTATATATAAGAATTGCATATTATTCTGATAAAAGCCGTTTTGTCACCTGCTTTGTGAAGTTATTCATTCTCATTCACATCTTTTCTATATGCTGTAACCTATCGGGATATCGTGTAACTAAATTTAGATCCCGTGATTATTGATAGCACTCTTGATGGCACGTTCCTTTTTTCTGAAACTTTTTAAGCTTGTTCTTGTTATCAAGCTTGTTCTTATTATCAAGGGTATTACCATTAGTGTTATCTTAATTATCATTTGTCATTATTATAACCATTACTTTCATTGTTATTGTTCAAATAGTGATAACAATGATCATGATGATAATAATAACAGCAATGATAAAATTTGTATCATCATCACCATCATTGTCATCATCACCATTATCTTTCTCACTGTTGCAGTTATGAACACTATTTCTATCAATATAAATACGGCTTTCAAAACACGGCGCAGTATATTGCATTGCCTTGTTTGTTGTTAAACATTCACAGTGTACACGAAGGTCGATTTTTTTTCCCGACCGTGATGTACGCTTCCAGGAAGGCCCCTTTTCTACCAGATTGGCTCTTCTTGGAGTTCAGTTGCAAGGGACGAGAGAATCTGCGGGAGTGAGTTAAGCAATGACGTGAGAGAAATGGACATTGGGAGAAGAAAGACGGCTGGTGGGAGGGAGTGGGGGGTGCTGGTGTGGGTGTGGGGGGGGGTGGAGGCTGAGGAGTAGGGGGATGGAGAGTAAGGATCAGGGGTAAGGAGGAAGGGGAAAGTGTTCTGGGGAGGTGATAGGAGGGGAAGGGTTGAGAGAGAAGGGGAAAAGATTAAGGGAGAGGAGGGTAGTTGGGGAGTGGATATAGACGGGGGGGGGGGGGGGGGTGAAAGGGTGACGACGAGGAAAGAGAGGAGAGGGATAGACGAAAAGTGGAGAAAGGGGAGTGGGAAGAATGGAGAGGGACTGAGAGGGTAAGGTTGAGAAAAGACAGGAGAGGTATGGGCCACAAGAGACGAAGGGAGAAAGGTGAGAGATGGAGAGAGGCTGGCAGGTCGTGGGGAGAAGACAAGAGGAGTGGAGGGGGGGCGGGGGAGTGGAGCAAATGGGAAATGGTTGGAAATGAGGAACCGAAGACAACTTCCTATGATGCTTGCAAGGGAAGAGGAAGAGGAAGGGGGGGGGGGGGGTGAAGGGGTGCAGAGGCGACACAATGAGATATTTGATCGAAGAGGGGAAATTATGTTCGAGACAAGGAAAAAATATGAAAAAGGAAAATTAATGGGAAAAGCAAGGCGAATGGTCGATAGGGGAGTGAAACAATGTTGGGAAACGTATAAAGGTAAATTTGGACGAGGGAGAAACGAAAGAGTGTTGGAGGGAAACTCGTCTGGGAAACAGGATAAACTAAAAAGATTTAGAATAGCGCAAACATAGCAGGCTGGAAGGATATCACGATAACCGGAATAAAACGAGAATCAGAACGGCGTTTAGACCAACAGGCACAAAGGCATAGACACACGGGCTGGCACACATATATACACGCACAGTCGCACCTGCATACAGACAGAAACAAAGCACACACACACACACACACACAAACACACACACACACACACACACACACACACACACATACACACACAAACACACACACACAAACACACACACACACACACACACACACACACACACATATATATATATATATATATATATGAACACATATGTACACACACATACACACACACACTTACAGACATACAAGCACAAATATCAATATCCTCAAAAAAAGAAAGAAAGAAAGAAACGAGAATAAAGAAACGAGCTGCAAAAGTCTCCCCTGGAAATGTGTTTAAGTATTTCTCATCGGCAGGCACGTAGGATCAGCCCCCTTTTCGACTCAATCCGCTAACATATAGGTCTGCCAATAAGAGCGGCCCTCCCCTGCCCGCTACGGCTTCCCCTCCGCCGACCCTCACTTAGGAACCGCCTGGCAGTCGCACTCATTCCGGAATTAGGCCCATTCCTTAGAAGAGACGAACTTGTTTGAATGAGAATATGTGTCAGTATACAAATACACACAAACACACGCAATTTCGAAATCCACCTGGATTACATCATCAGGTCTATATCTGTAGCTATATCTGTAACTATATCTATAACTATATCTATATCTGTATCTATATCTGTATAAATATATATACCTATATCTATAACTATATCTATATCTGTATCTATATCTGAATAAATATCTATACCTATATCTATCTGCCTATCTATCTTTCTGTTCATCTATGTCCAGGTAAGTATGTATATGATTATGTAAGTATGTATGAGCGTTTATTTAACTCTCTTTTCTTGTCTCTCTCATACTCTCCCTCCCTTTCTCCCTCCCCCCACCCAATCTCTCTCTCTCTCTCTCTCTCTCTCTCTCTGTAGACGGGATTTACATATGTGTGTTTGCACACAGGCACAGATACTCATAAGTATGTATATTTCATACATACACACATGCCTATATATATATATATATATATATATATATATATATATATATATGTGTGTGTGTGTGTGTGTGTGTGTGTGTGTGTGTGTGTGTGTGTGTGTGTGTGTGTGTGTGTTTATGAGTGTGCGTGTGTATATATATCACCATCATCATCCTTATTATCTGCCTGAGTCAATCCAATGCAGGACGTAGGCCTCTCCCAATTTTTTCCAACTTTGTCTTGCATTTTTTACCTCCAGTCTTGGCCCCCAAATTTCGTTATTTCGTCGCTCAATCTTGCCATAGGTCTGGCCCTTGGCCTCTCTCCAACATATATGACCAGCCCATTGTCATTTTTTTTTTTTACGCTCCAAAGGATATCTGTCACTTTTGTCTGTTCCCTGATCCACGTCGCCCTCATCCGATATATTATGCTAATTCCCAGCATCATCCTCTCCATCCCTCTCTGTAATTTGGTTGTAGTCCATATTTCTGATTCATAGGCCATAACTGGGAGGATGTATTGGTTAAAGACTTTTCTTTTTAAACATAATGGCAAGGAGCCTCTTAGTATGCTACTGTGCCTGCCGAAGGCGCTCCAGCCTAGACCGATGTGTTTCTTAATTTCCTCTTCGCTTGATGTGTTTGTCTGTACGAGTTGCCCTAGGTATATATACCTGTCTACCACCTCTACCGCTTTGCCTTTAACACTCTATTGTTGAACAGGATCTTAGTCTTTTTCTCGTTCATCCTAAGCCCGATTTCCAGGCTTTCTCTATTCAGATCATTTATTAGTTGCTGCATTGCATTTGCAGATTCACTGAAGAGAACAATATCTTGGTCTTCGTCCAGGAGACCTCTAGCCCAAGGGCTTCATATCATTGCTAATTGCACCAAGAGCCGCCACCAATGGCTATTAGGCGAATAATCCATGTCGGAATTCCCTTAGGTCTCAGAATCTCCCTTAGCGATTCTCGATGCACCGAATCAAATGCCTTCTTGAGGTTGATGTAGGCTGCAAACAACCCATGACCAAACTCATGATGGTGTTCCACAATTACTCGAAGCGCTAGGATACAGTCTATTGTGGACTTGCCAGGAGTGAATCCAGACTGCTCCGATCTCTGGTGCCTTAGTAGGTGGTCACAGATCCATTTCAAAAGAATGTGGGCGAAAACTTTGCCTGGTATACTGAGCAGTGTCATGCCATCATAGTTGTACAGTCCCAACAATCCCCTTTCCTCTTCCAGAGAGGGGTAACCATGCAAGACTGCATGCAACCCCAAGCCTTTAGCAGTTCAACACGGATATCACATACATCTGTGGCTCTCGCCATCCTAACCTCAGTTAGAGTAGGAGGTTCTTGCTGATGGGTGATACCACTTGCATCTAAGCTAACTGTTGGTCTACTTGGTACAGCTACTTGAAGTCCTCAGCCCAATGTTCATGATCTGAGATGCTCTGACCATCCACCGAGTGGACTGCAGTCATCTACAAGGAGGGCTTAAAGCTCAGTTTTCTCAGGGCTTGATAGGCAGGGATAAAGTCATTTACCAAGAAATGGCCTTCAACCTCCTTAGCAAGATTCCTGATGAACTGTTCCTTGTCACTTCTCAGCAGTGTCCAAGCCCTATGCACCAAGGGGCGATGCAAGTCCTGATTGCCATTCAGCAAGCCAGGCGACATGCCTCAGTGGCCTCCAATGTCTCCAGGGAGATGAAATTCTGCTTTGCCCTAGGGCATACGCTAATGGACTCCCACAGAGCAACTAGGTCTGTTAGGTTATCGGGTTCTGTGAATCAATCAGAGACTGCCATGGCGAAACCACGGGTACACTCCTCCTCCCTCAGTCTATCCAAGTGAAACACCCTAGAGTAGCCTAGAGTGGCCTAGAGTTTAAAAGTGGACCTGTAGGGTAAGCACTACCAGCATATGGTGGGTGCTGTAGAACTCAGCACTCTGGTAAACCCTGCAATTCTGGAGGATCCTCAATCGAGTGCTGACAAGAATGTGGTCAATCTCCTTGGCCACAGTACCCATATCGCTATACCATGTCCAGCAATGTGGGTTGGAGTGCTGATACTAGAAACCAGAAATCCTCATTCTCTGGGACCCAGCAAAGGTTGTTTTCACTGCTGGGATCAGACACGGGAGCTGACAGACATCTCGTAGCCAGCTCGTTCACAGCCGATTACCGCATTGAAGTCGCCCAAAACAATGCGAATGTCTTACCGGGGGCAATTGTCTGCCACGGATGTAAGTTTGGCATAGAATGCCTCTTTCCCATCGAGTTTGTAAACATCAGTAGGAACGTACACAGCAATAAGAGACATGAAGCCAAAAGCATGCTTCAGTCTCAATGCCATAATACACTCATCAACTGTTGATACCATGACTACTGAGGGTTGAAGTCAGATG
>NC_061830.1:21935590-21940590 GCF_019202785.1 Penaeus chinensis
GTGCAATCCTTTCATGAACATATGAGCGCTGCATAATGTCCACACCTGGTGTAAAAACACCTTTGACTCGCGTGTCTTGCGTGTCAACTTAGATAAGAAAAAAAAGTTAATTAAGGAGTTCGTGTACATCTTATAAGATCTAGTAACGGGATTCTTCTCTCAGCGGGAAACCGACTCCAGCGGACTGATGATGAGGCCCTGATAATGGCTGCATTCAAGGATCCAAACTTCGGCGTGAAGTTGAAGTTATGTATTCAAAACTGTTTCAGCAGCCAGGCGTGAAGGAGGGCCAGGCGAGGAAAGGGAACGTCCTAGACACAAACAGCAGGTGGGGGAGGGGGAGGGGGGAGATGAGCGCAGGGTGAGAGAAGGGGAAGGCGAGGGTGAGGGGAGGGGGAGGGATCTTTCCTTACGCGTCACGCCTTTCCCCTGACGCCGGCACAGGTGTTCTTGGCGCCCTCGTTTTACTTTTGTGTTGTTTGGAAGTTTTAACGATTGCTTACCATTTCTGTACTGAAGTCTATAAGGCACCTACTATAATAAGTAATAATATTACAATAGGGAAGTTGCCTTGTGGTATGGAATTTTGCTGTTCAGACTACTTTGAAATTTTGCATTACCTTAAATTGCATTGCCATCTATATCATTTCACTTACCCAATGGTTCTGAGATATCACAAGGCATGTTAGGCTACAAAGAATAAATTAGATATACACAAGAAATCTTATCTTCTGAACTAGGAGACTTCAGAAGAAAGGATTCTCTCGCCTGTCTTCTGTTGCACAACTCCTCTTTCTGTTTCCTCCTCTCCTATTCTCTTCTCCAATTCCCAAAACCTCCTCCTCCTGCCTCTCTTAGTTTCCTCTCGTCTGTGATATTAGATAATGTTCGAGGATCTCTTGTCAGGTGATAAGGTAAGACGTAAGCAGATGCCCTCGCATACATGGGGGATCTCATCAGGTAAGATGCAGGTGATAAATAAAATTAAATATACATAGGGAAGAGGAAGGGAGGAGAAAAAAAAAACGTCGGATATATAAAGATTCTGAGCAAAGTTCTATGCATGCACACATAAATGCTTACATACATACAAGCACACACACACACATACATACATAAATACAAGCACACACACACACACAGACATACATGCTTGCATAAATACAAGTACACACATACACACGCACATACATGCTTACATAAATACAAGCACACACACACACACACACACACACACACACACACACACACACACACACACACACACATAATTGCATAAATACAAATACACACACACACACACACACACACACACACACACACACACACACACACACACACACACACACATACACACAATAACTCACACACAAACACACACACACACACACACATACATAGATGTGTGTGGTGTACAAATAGCATGATTAAATCTAATTCATATATATAAATTTATATATATATATAAGTATATATATATATCTTGATTAAATCTATTTTTTCCCAAATCATATGTAAAGTTTCCCCAGAGGCGGGCACAGGCAGCGAGGGCCTCTGCCTCCCTCGGCCCACGAGTGCAAGTATAGCACATGCATGGCGAGCTTTGCCTTGCTTGGGAAGGAGGGGGCTAACTTGCACACCATTAGTAGACATAATCTTCTCGGCGAGCAGAAGCTTCTCGTGATTATTACCAACAGGACACATTAACCCGCATCGTAATTTGGCCTAACTGGTGCATCGACAGGACCATTAGCAACACCTGTCCCACCAAAAGACTGCCCGTTCCAGTTACAGTAATCTGTGGTCCGATTACTATCTTGTTCCGTAAGGCACATAAGCACCGCGGCGTAATATTCAGCTGATTGCTTCGTTGTTTCCCGGCTTTCGCAAGCGCCATCCTGCAAATGCACTTTTGAAGGTTTGTGAGCTGTCCGAATCGGCGGGCACGCAGCGCCAGCCAAGGCTTCTGCATAACTGTAGCTAATTGATCCGTACCTCCGGCCGCGCGCTCCTTGTCTGCCGGAGTGATCCATGCGGCCCGAGGGCAGCGGAGCCGCCACTCTTGGCAGGCCATTGATCCAGCCGTCCATAAATATAACTCCGTCGAGCACTGTTGATTATTCTATTGGCTTTCGCTTCCTATTACTCCCCCGTTTGGTCTCGCCGGCTCTGGATAATTCAAAGCACATATTTTTGCAGCGATGGCCTAACAGCCGATGGCATTAAATCAGGCGAAATAAAAGCTTGATACTCTGATGCAAGATGTTCGCGAACCCTATCCGATATATTTGTATTATAGATATATCAATTGTTGTTTGAATAAGCGATGCGCAACGTGGCGTTCATATTCTGCCATTTTTAAAAAGTCTACGCTGTATCCGGATCAAGCGAATATAAATGCATTTTAATTTGATGTTGTGTTAAGAAGGCCAACGAACAAACTTTAGCTGCTTTGACAGGTACAGGATCTGAATCTCTGGCTGTAATAAAAAGTTCGCAAACACCGGAAATCATGAATAACAGGATATTCAAATTAAAGCGATTTAAGGTGGATGATATTATACTTTATGAAATGGATAATATTACACTTAGTAAAATGGATGATATTACATTCAAAATATGATAATAGCAACTGACCAACACATACACAAATGCACGTCACTATGAAATTATTGCAGGAAAAGACGATCCTAAAACACGTGCGACTCTTGGGGATACCTTTTCATAAAGACCATTCGAAAGGCAGTTTCTCTCTGACGCAGAGAAGCCGCCTGTAAGCCAGGAGGGCGATATCGAACGCTCCTCTCAGGAACAAAGCCATGATGTCAACCCAATGGAGAGCGGACATCATATTATTAACAGAGAAAGGAAAAACATCTCTGGGAGGGTAGAAGAGGCTCCTCCCGGGGGTCGGGCGAGCAAGGTCCCACGGGGAAGGAAGGGACATCATCAACCGGCGAAAGGAGATAGGAAGCCACCCCTGGGAAGACCAATGTTTTCGCCATTGCGGGTGGGAGGAGGCAGCTCCTAGAGGTAAGGGACCACAGGGGCAAGCGAGTTTCCCTTTGCGGAAGATCTCTATTGGAAGGGTACATACAGACAAAGAAATGTCTGCAGCTGATTCTTAACACCGAACCCATCATGTACACACAAACATATTATCTCTCTCTCTCTCTCTCTCTCTCTCTCTCTCTCTCTCTCTCTCTCTCTACTCTCTACTCTCCCCTTGGGAAAGATCATTGGTCAGCCACCCCGGTATAAAGAATCAGCCAACTACATGAAAAAAATATATGAAAATAAATAAAACGGCGTAAATGGGGCATCACAAGATTATCTTGTAAGATCCGCGCCCGGGAGCAGCATTCAAATGCAGGGATACTGCGATCGTCAACCTGCGACTGTAAACAAACCAACAAATATAAAAATCATATCGGCTAAATTAGATAATAACTATCCAAGATCGGAACATGGAACATTCATAGTAATACTAAACGGGAGAATTGGAAACATTCTCCACGAGATGGACGGAATGAATATACAATGCTTAGGACTGTGCAAAGTCAGATGGCGACTTTATGAAGAACCAGACAAGAACTCTTTTTAGGAGGTCAAGAACATAATAATGGAGAAGCTCTGGTCCTAGATAAAACTTTCAAAATACGTTCTGTCGTTCTGGCCCAAAAACGACCGCATGCTTCTAGTTAAGATCAAAGCAAGTCCTGTAAATGTAAACATCATAGTAGCATATACTCCCACTGAAAAATCTTGTCATCGCAAATGCTTGGTTTAATGTACGCGCCAGATGACGATATACATGGATTAGTCATACTGATAGAGCCAGAAACCAAATCGACTATGTTATGATCAGTTCAAGATACCGGAACGCAATCAACACTCCCGAACATATCAGGGTACAAACACAAATTCAGATCACAATCCAGTGATAAGAAAATTTATATTGTCCCTCAAAAAGCTAAAGCGAAGATTGCCCCCAATTTTGAACTCGTTACATTACAGAACAATCAAGAGGTGCTAGAAAACTTTAAGCAAGGTTAAAAAAAACAAAAAAAAAAATCTACCAGAGGCTTCTAACAATGACACTGACCATCATTTAGGTGCCTTCGTTGAAAAAAAAAAAAAAAAAAAAAAAACAGCAGCAGCTGCTAAGTCATTCCCAGCAGTAGAGAAGAAGAACCCTCATTAACGTGGTTCCACCCAGACCTCAAAGACCTACTTCACAACAGAATACTGTGCAACATGAACAAGTAGACAATCTTTACAAAAAAAGACTAAGAAAGCCAAGGAAAAGTAGCTGCAGGAGAAATGTTATGAGGTTAAGAATATCAGTTGTAATCCCAAAGAGATGTTCTAAAGGATAAGATATATCATAGGTCAGTGATCCTTTTCCTTCTCAATTTGCATCAAAACAGCAGATGAGACCGAGGATATCAGTGCTTGTTGGGAAGAGAAAGGTATTGATCTCATCTGGAACTTCCTAAATGATATCTATGAAACAGGCAAGTTACCTAAAGAAATGATGAAGACTATTCATTACTATACCGAAGGAACACTTGAGTGCTCAGTTTAATGTCGCATATTCTTAAAACTCTAATTCAAATCATCCTACAGAGGATCAAAAGACAACTCCTATAAGAAATACCAGAGACCAAGTTTGGGTTTATGAAGGGTAAAGGTATGAGGAATGCTATCTTCGTCATAAGAATACTTGCTGAGAGAGCTATCCAATACCTACATTAACTATCAAAAAGCTTTCGATAAGGTCCGGCACTTATAACTGCTCAAAATCCTCGCAAATCTTCGGATAAATGACAAAGATATGAGACTAATTCAATTGGTCGCAGTCTGCATATCTGGAACAACTAAATGACTTCTTCAATTTCTACAATTTCTAGTTATCTTGCGGCATATTGAAGATCTCCAGGAAGGAATCGTTATCAATGGTTGCAAGTTCAACAACCTTTGTTATGCAGTTGAACCAG